>NC_142528.1:15334000-15349000 GCF_964205215.1 Stylophora pistillata | reverse complement strand
TAGGTCTTACATTTTGTATCACTGTGGTTCAGGTGTCTAGGCAAAGTTATCTACATAATAATATATACACACAGGTTGAAGAAAAATGTTTATAGGCTAGCTCGTGATCACTATAGTATGTGACTCCAGTGTACCAGCAGATTGCACATTGGAGTGTTATCACTCTTTGCCTTGATTTTCAATGGCTTGGAGAGTAGTGGCCTTCTTGATCCGGACATCGAAGTTCATGTACATGCACTGCATTTCATTTTCATTCCAAGAATTAATAGAGCGCTCAGAGAGTTCACCAACCAGTGGAATTGCCACCCAGTTAGCACGGCACAAAGCTTCAGTCCAAAGCAACTATTCATCTCTGGAATATTTACTAATGGATACTCACCATCATCAGAAGCTGTAGACTTTGATTTACTCGGGTCAGGTGTTGATGATGAGCCTGATGCTCCACAACCAATAGAACAAAATGATTATGAAATAACAGTGCCAGAAATTGATGTTGTTCTTCCTGACGATTAATAGAGTTCTTAAGTAACGTAGATCCTTTGCAAGATGATGGCAACCATGGTGTCAGTTTGTACCTGACGTGTATCCAAGCCATCTTGACATCTCTGGGTGAAACCTGAACTTACTACTATTACTTAGTTTGTATGAGCAAGAGAAAGTGGTATAAGACATTAAGCTTATAACTGTGTCAGTGGTCAGTAATGTAGACTCCATTTTCTGTCTAGACATTTGCACAAACATGCTTCTAGTCTAGGCTACTGGTGTTCAGTTTCAAGTTGGCGTACACAATGTTGCAACCTCTAAAACAAATTTGGTTAACATGAAAGTACAACTTAGGAATTTATGGACAGTAAGTGTTCAGGTACTTGCAAAGGTTGTCTGCTGAGTAATGCCTGTCCAATTCTCAATAAGTGCATGGATACTCAAACCTGTTCAGTGGCAGAGGAGCATAGACCCCATTCATAATAGGCAAGAAACATTATTATTCAGTATCCTATGCTATTCAGCACATCTAGCATGTATAAATTTCAAAGGATTTTATATTCCATGACTAAAACCTTGTTGCATATGTAACAAATCTAAATAATTAAGTTAAGTACAGGAAAAGAATAGGAATTCCTATTTGAGAAAAGCACTCTCACAAGTTCTGGAAATGAATACAACAAATGAAATGTAGTACAGCCAAACTTGATCACCTTTTAAAGAGCAGTATTTTTGCTACCTGCTGTGGGTTGTTGTCTGTGTATTTAAATCTTTTCGATGTTGGGGAGGTGGTGGTGAGCAGTTATCTGAAAGAACAACTCCAACTTTTTATTATCATTAGGTCTCAAAAGTTTCAACAGTGGTGAGAAATGTGGCTTACAACATACCAAAAAAACTGTAAAGCATCAACAAAATAAAATGACTTGAATGTTTTACATCAACAAGAACTCCAACTTTATATTGACATCTAGTCTAAAAAGCTACAATGGTATGAAATGTACCAAACGGTAAGCTAAGAGAAACTGTTGAATATGAACAAACTACATGTAAAATGACTTCAGCATTTTAAATGGTAATACAACTCTACTGAACATACTTTCTACCCCATCACAGTATGGTCAAGGTCAAAATCATACCCCTCATGCCGATCGTACAATGTTAAAGGAAAGTGAAGACTTGTCACTTAAAATACAGGAGAACTCTTCAACGAGTTCATTATATGACTGGTAAGTACTTGGAATCTCCATAACAGGGCCACATGTATGAGCCACGGGTCTACGTGAAAGACCATCCAAGCTACTAAATGTTACCTTTATTGTACTGCAATTCAGTATGTCACTTCCTGTAACAAATCTAAGAAAAGTGCTGATATTCCTTTCCAGGGATTTTAAATACCTTTTCAGGTAGTCAAAGCAGCATCTTTCTGCATCACTAAACGGACTTGCTTCTAAGAGCTGAACAACCTTCTTTGGTGTTGGTTTTCGCTCTTTATACAACTTAGATAAGTCATCAGGGGTCTTAATTGATTTCTTGAGGATGGTAATAATGGGTGACCAACAATCGGTCACATACCTTGGTTTTTGCACTATCTCTTGATGTGCTAATTCCAAAATTATTTCCTGTAAATTTTCCTCTGTTGGGTTCCTGTAACATTTAAAGGAACTCAGTAAATCAAGAATTTTGCCATCACTAGGACTCAGCGTACCAGCAAGACATTCGTCTGGAGTAGCCCGTTCTTCTGAGGAAAGATAAAAACGAAATGAATCCAGCAGAAGATCATCAGTTTAAGCCTCATCCCCAAACAAACATGTTGTGATAAAGGCTGGAGATAACTGCAAGGGAAGGTAGCCTAAGCGAACAAAACTATAAACAAATAGTCTACCAACTGCCTCCCACTCATTCTTTTGAAAGTCGTGCCTTATGCGGGGGATCTTTTCTGCTGCCCCTACTGTTGCAGCTAAAAAGAATAACTTCCAAAATTCTGATATGACATCTCTTAAAACAACATTTCCTGCCCCTATCTCTTCTCTACGCATTTCATCTATGACTATAACATTAAGCTTGAAATTTAATATTTTGGGATCACTAAACTCCATAATGAAGTCCTGTCTTAGCTGGGCCCTGTGAACCAGCATAGACTTTGTTGGCAGTTCATCAAACTCTGTCTCAATGTCAGTGTTGTCATCAGCCAGAACAACAACAGGACACAATCCTACATCTTGGCCTTCACTGGAACCTTCATCTTCAATAATTATTCTACCTTCAGAGGAATCTAAAATTGAGCAAAAAGAGAAATTATTTTATTGGTCCTTAAGGTACCTTTAAAGTAACATTTTGTCCAAAGTAAGAGAAAATTTTCCATCAGCAAGCTTTCACTAGGTTTACCCTGGAAATATAGCATTGTGATAGTGCAAGTCAGAAATGGAACTCCACAAGTACCTTCTCCATTACAGGATGGTATGCTCAGTGCTGCAGTTACAGAAGATGGAATTTCTCGGGGTGAGCTTATGATCTGCCTCACTGCTGCCATGAAAAATATGCAAGATATTAGGCCTGAAGCATAATAAAGAATTCTATTTTTTTTTTTAATATGTCAAAAGAATTCTGTAGTAACACAACAGGCTTCAATATTGTCCTTTCAAACATTTTTAACAATGTTTCCTGATCAATAAATAAGAGCTAACTCATTGAGTTCATCATGCCTTCCCCCATTGATGATGCACTGTGGTTTTCAGGGATAGATGACAAGCCCTCTGGTAAGCTCGCAACTTCCCACACAGCCTTCAGCAAATCGTCATCAATATCATCATCATTCTCTTCTTCATCAAGACAATCCACAGCACGTATGTACACTGCCCCCTGCCTCATCAACTTTAGCAGAAGACTGGAAGTCATTTGTACTCCTTGTGCCAGGTTTGGCTTAACTAGTTCACCATAACAAGCCTAATAATCCATAAAACAGTTTCCAATAAGCTGCTGTGTATGCAGGATCATGAAGTGAAAGAACAAAATTGACAAGATGTCATGGGGTCATATAATGAAGTTTTCTCAGGGATAAATCTACATAAAACTATGCCAGATACTTTTTCACACTATTGCTGCACAAAAGAGCATTCATAGGGCAACCCCCTTATTTTTAAGTCTTTAAGTGTCATTTTAACAACGCTGAGTTTTGGTACTTATTAGAATTTTTAACATCTATGTGATTGTTCATATTTAAATTTTTTTAAACATTTATTTCATACAATAGGTTTTTTATTTTATATTGATTATCTTTGTTTTAGTGTTGACACGTATCAAAATACTTAATGACACTTAAATAAAGGTTTCTGATTTGATTTGATTTGAGTTTGCTTGTTTAACTATTGATTTTATTCTCACCTTCATGTACTCAAACAATCTCCATTCTAGTTGCGGATACTGCTCTTCAATTTTCGTTTTCAAGGTTGGTCCATCCCATTCTCTGTCGAAAGGGAATTCGTGAATGACTAAACCTTTGCTCTCCAACTGTAATCGGGCACTATGAGTCGGTACCCTGTTGTGTTGTGTTGTCAAAATTGTTATAGTTTGTACTTTGTACCGAGTCAGGTGACGGGCATTAAAAAGGCACTTGAAGTTCTTGAATGAATGGCGTCCTTCGGATCTTTTACGCTCGCCGATAAATAACACAACATGGTGTCAGAAGTGGGATTTTGAGTCCCTTGACGAGAAGAATAACTGGATAGTCGAGGCCCTTAGAGGAAAATACAGGAGAGTTCTTTGAGGTTACTCGAGCGGAGCTAAATATTGACAAAAGAGAAATTGTTCGCCGCGACAGCAGAAGAAACCCGGGAAGTAAGCGTACTACTGTTCTGGAGGAATCATGGCTAACAAGATTACTGCACCCGAAATGTTCGATTTCAAAAAGCCAGACGAGTGGGAAAAATGGATTCGTCGGTTCGGTCGATATCGGATGGCGTGTGATCTACACAGAAAAAGCGAAGAAATTCAAGTAAACACGTTGCTATACGCGATGGGCGATGCCGCCGACGATGTTATGACTACATTTGTGTTTGGCGATGAGGGAGACCGGCTAAAATACGACAAAGTAAAGGAAAAGTTCGACCAGTATTTCCTAGTCAGGAGAAATGTCATTTACGAACGAGCGAAATTCAACCAGCGAACCCAGGCTGACGAAACCGCCGAGGAATTCATCACATCGCTTCATTGCTTGGCCGAGCATTGCAATTTTGGCGCCCTGAAAGAAGAGATGATTCGGGATCGTATTGTGGTGGGAGTTAAAGATGCTACACTAAGTGAAAAGATGCAGTTGGAATCGACTTTGACTCTTGAAAAAGCTGTGAAAATGGCCAGGGAAAGCGAGTCAGTCAAGAAACAACAAGAAGTCATTAGGAGTGGTCAGCGGTCGACATCCACCGAAATCGATGAGATTGGAGCCAAATTCAGAGTAAAGTTGCAGAAGTTTCCACCAAAGAAACGTGGAGGTGTCGTTGGCGCTAGAGATAAGTCAAACTCCAGTGGCTGTTTACGATGTGGATTATCTGCAAATCACACCAGAGGGAATTGCCCTGCACTTAATTCTGTTTGTCATAAATGTTCCAAGAAAGGTCATTATGCCCGAGTATGCATGTCCCAACAGGTTGAAGAAGTTGTAACCGAGGATCAGTTTTCTGAGGATCCAGATACCAGTGTGTTTCTTGGAGAGATCGGTGTTGACAGCATGCAGGCACATCCGTGGAAAGCTGAAATCCTGGTAAATGGTTGCCCAGTTAGTTTCAAGCTTGATAGTGGGGCTGATGTTTCTGTCATATCAGAAAAGACTTTTGGTCTTTTGTCAATTCAGGAAAAGCTCCTTCCACCTGATAAGAAATTGTATGGCCCATGCAAAGTACCACTGTTTTGCAAAGGTAAATTTACAGCATCCCTTACGCATAACCTGCAATGCTGTGCTGACGAAATTTATGTGGTTCCTGGCCTTGAACAGTCCTTGTTGGGAAGAAGCGCGTGTAGCCGGCTCGGGACAATTGCTAGAATCTCTGGTGTTGACTCAAAGGACAGCAACTATGAGAAGAGATTCCCCAGCTTGTTTCAGGGGTTAGGATGCATGGATGGTGTTTACGAGATCAAGCTGGATGAATCAGTCACTCCATTTAATCTGTGTACCCCAAGGCGTATTCCTATTCCTTTACTACCTCAAGTGAAGAAGGAGCTTGAGCGAATGGAGCAAATGGGAGTGATAGAACAGGTCGATCAACCTACCCAGTGGTGTTCCCCGATTGTTGTTGTACCCAAAAGGAATGGCAGTGTCAGAATTTGTGGTGACTTTGTCCAGTTAAATAAGGCTGTTCAGAGAGAGGTCCACCAAATGCCAACAACTGAACAAACTCTAGCCAAACTGTCTGGCGCAAAGATTATGTCTAAGCTGGATGCAAATAGTGGATTTTGGCAGAGGAAGTTAGGTGAGAATTCAAAGCTGTTTACCACTTTTATCACACCATGGGGAAGGTACTGTTTCACAAGACTACCCTTCGGTATTTCTTCAGCACCCGAACACTTCCAGAAAGCGATGCAGAGGATCCTAGAAGGTCTCGATGGGGTGGAGTGTCAAGTTGATGACATCTTAGTATTTGGAGAGACCCAAGAGCAGCATGATAAGAGGTTGATTGCAGTACTGGAGCGGTTAGCAGATGCTAATGTTACCCTTAACCTGGAGAAGTGCAAGTTCTCAACAGATAAAGTGGAATTTCTGGGGCACGTGATCGGCAAAGATGGAGTGCAAATCGACCCCACTAAAGTGGAAGCTGTCGCACAGATGGGGGAACCAACTGACATTGCACAATTAAGGCGGTTCCTGGGCATGGTCAATCAAGTAGGGAAGTACATTCCTAACCTGGCGGACATGACAAAGCCACTGAGGGATCTTCTGAGTAAGAACAATGCATGGCTCTGGACTGGGGCTCAGCGGGAAGCATTCAATGCCGTAAAGAAGGCCCTAGTCTCTACGCCAACACTAGCCCTCTATGATCCAGCCAAAGAGACAAGGGTATCATCGGACGCTTCCTCGTTTGGTCTTGGAGCGGTTCTCACCCAAGCCCAAGAGGATGGCGGTTGGAAACCCGTTGCATTCATATCCAGGGCATTGACGCCAACAGAACAGAGGTACGCCCAAGTAGAAAAGGAGGCTCTAGCAGTGACATGGGCATGCGAAAGGTTATCGGACTACCTCATCGGTAAGCCATTTCATATTGAAACGGACCACAAACCATTAGTTCCTCTCCTGGGGTCAAAGAACTTAAATGAAATGCCACCAAGAATTCAGCGTTTACGAATGAGGCTGCTCAGATTCCAGTATTCCATCTCACACGTTCCAGGCAAGAGTTTGACAACAGCAGATGCTCTCTCAAGAGCTCCGATAAACCAGGAGCAGCAGTCAGGCTTACAAGAAGAAGAAATAGCCCTGTATGCGCACAGTGTTTTGAGTGAAATTCCAGCCAGCGACAGACGTCTGGAAGAGATCAGGGAACGACAAGAGGAGGATGAAGTATGCCGACAACTTACAGCCTACTGCCAACTTGGCTGGCCAGAAAAAGATAGAGTTCCGGAGGCACTAAAAGGGTACTGGAGTGAGAGAGGAGAAATTACCTTAGTTCGTGGATTACTTCTGAAGGCTTCCAGAGTCATCATACCGTCCTGCATGAGGATAGAGATTCTTGATCGCTTGCATGAAGGCCATCAGGGCATCACAAAATGTCGCAGCCGTGCCAAGATGTCTGTGTGGTGGCCAGGCCTTAGTAGGCAGATTGAGGATATGGTTCAGGGATGCCGCAAATGCGCAGAACACCGATCTTCCCGAGCAGAACCCCTTATTCCTTCAGTGGTTCCAAACAGGCCATGGCAGATCATCGGAACAGATTTGCTTCAGCTAAAGGGCCGCACCTATTTGCTGGTCGTGGATTACTTCAGCCGATACATTGAGGTGGCCTTGCTTTCATCATCCCAGACTTCGCAAGATGTCATTCAGGCGCTGAAATCTATGTTTGCGAGACATGGAATTCCAGACTCTGTCAGATCTGACAATGGTCCTCAGTATAGTTCAGCTGAATTCATTAAATTTGCAAAGGAATGGGGATTTGCAAGTGTGACAAGCAGTCCAAAGTACCCCCAATCAAATGGGATGGCTGAACGGGCGGTGCAGACCGCAAAGTATGTCCTGAAGAAGGAGGATGATCCTGCTAAGGCGTTGCTTGCATATCGCTCAACACCATTAGAGAATGGTTACAGTCCAGCGGAGCTTCTGTTTGGTCGAAAGATAAGATCCAGAGTTCCACTTGCTGCGGTGGAGCTGAAACCCGGTTGGCCTGATTTGTCTATAGTCCGAGGTAGAGAGGAAGTTCGAAAGCAAGAGCAAAAGGCTTACTTTGATTCTCATCATGGCGCAAGAGATCAAAAGAAGATTCCTGTGGGAACCGAGGTTTGGATTCGAGACATGAAAGTCCCAGCGACCGTGACTCAAGAGGCTGAGACACCTCGTTCATACATTGTTAGCAGCCCCAGAGGAACTATCAGAAGGAACCGGAAGGACCTTACTCCGCTGTACCCTAGCAGTCCTGATTTGAGCAAGCAAGGTCCTAGCTTTCCTGATTCGAGCAAGCAAATTCCAGAGGCGATCAAGTTGGATGTTCCGGCAACTGCTTGTGCAGCTGGTGCAACCACAACTAGATCTGGGCGAGTAGTCAGTGCCCCCAGAAGATTGGACTTGTGACTGTGCGGGATAAATTTATGAATTGAACAGTCCGATCTCTAAGTTTACACAGTTCATGTTATAAGTTAAATCAAACTTTATTACCTTCATGTTTAGTAGTTTTGGCTTCTCCCCGTAGTTTTTAAAGGGGGAGATGTTGTGTTGTCAAAATTGTTATAGTTTGTACTTTGTACCGAGTCAGGTGACGGGCATTAAAAAGGCACTTGAAGTTCTTGAATGAATGGCGTCCTTCGGATCTTTTACGCTCGCCGATAAATAACACAACATGTTGTGCTTTGGGTTGGGAATGAGTACTATGTTTCTGAACACAGGTTTCCCTTTCTTGCAGTTCGCTTTCGGCGCTTGGCGTTTTCGCTTCTTTCCGCCACGTACAGTAAGATGTTCAGCAGGACGAAAGGATGATGGGCTAGCCTGCTCATTTGAACGCTTGAGTGTTGGGAAAAGTCTGAAGCTCATGGTTTACATTCCTCGATGGAGCGATGGATTGAGGGTCGCTCATATCACTGTTTACGGTCGGTCTGTTTACGTGTGGAACTTCATGGCTCGATTTTGATAATTCTTCAAACGTATTTGAAGTCAGCGGAGCCAGAAGTCGACCATCTTCACTGATTTTCCTAATAGCTTCCCGCAGATCGGACGTTAAGTTCCCGTTTCTCGCCATTAATAACTCAATCGACCGAAAGAAACTTGGCGAACATTTGGCGCAAAATCGACCTTCAACGCCTACGATGCTTTTGGCATAAATTTGCATACTAATTAGAACGCTTTTTTTTTTTTTTTCAATTGCCATGTTTTTTTTCAATTGCCATGTATTTTTTACAATTGCCATGTATTTTTTTGCAATTGCCATGTATTTTTTGCAATTGCCATGTATTTTTTTCAATTGTCATGTATTTTTTTCAATTGCCATGTATTTTTTGTAATTGCCATGTATTTTTTGCAATTGCCATGTATTTTTTTCAATTGACATGTATTTTTTGCTAAACGGCATTTTTGTCCACTTTGGCGCCTCATCGGGTAAATAGAAAACTGTAAGTGCAATACGATCAAAGTCAGTGTCACTTGAAAACCATAACCACCATCAGGTGGTGACATAGTCACTGAGTCTCTCAGGAGGTCGGGTGACTCTCCCTGATCTCCTTGGTAACAGCTGTGGCTGGATAGGGCTCTGGTTCTCCACTGGCCATGCACTGGCTCCCATCTCTGGGCTGGGTGTGAGTCCTTGTCCACACCCTTGTTCACAAGGTACTTCTGCAGGCTCTGCAGGGCTCGGTCCCTTTGGCTCTGCAGCTGGTGTAACAAACTGCTTGACATGCTGAATGTTTCGCTTGTATTGCACGCCTTGAGGTGACTTTAACTGGACTTGATCCCCATGACGTGCTATCACCTGGTATGGCTCTTTCTCGTAATGTGGTGAAAATTTATTCTCCTTCCTCTTCTCCAGTAACACAAAACATAGCAAGTTCTGATGTTAGACTGACTAAAGTCATTTCTGTACAGATTAAATCCAGTCAGCTTGTATGTGTCATCATTATCTAACAAGCAAAGCTTAGTTTCCACAAAAATGTTTAGGTCAGCATTTTTAATGTTATAATCACTTCGCACAGCCTCTATGTGAAAATTGAGAGAACTTACATTCTGAAACAAGATTGTTTTTGCTTGGGGTGAATCTGTAGCCAGTAACACTGCTAAAGGCATGAGGGTTGCTTCTGTTCTGAGGCTGTTCATTTCACTTTTAACTTTCTTTCTAACTTTAATTTTATTTTCAGTCAAATTAAGAATATGTAGTGCAGAGCTGTCAGTTTTCACTCGGCTCAAGCCAACATAATGCATGTGCTCTGTTGTGGATTTTGGGAAATCAACAACAGCTTCATCTAAAGTATCACCTTGACAACGATAAATAGTCTTGGCACCAGCGGGTCTAAGTGGAAACTGATGTCGAAGAATTTTTACTTTACTCTTTTTATTGATTTGGAATTGCTTAGCATTTCATATTTGGCATTTGTTATAGTATCTGGTATTCGGCATTTAGTATTTGGCATTTGTTTGGCAAGTGTTCAGAACCTTTTTAGCAGTCTCGTTTACAGAATTTAAGTCCCAGTGAGAGGGGAACTCGACGTAAGGTCCTTCGAACACGAATGTCTCTTGGCCTTATAATATACTCAGGCCAGTTGGGAGTTCCGTAAATGCTTCTGTCCCCAAATATACTAAGGACACGTTAGGAGCATTTTCAGTGCAAACGAAATCCATAGTGCTGATACTTAAGACCTTTAACAGATAGAAATCAACTCCCCAAACGGACCACATGCAAAATATGGCGAACACCACAACTCACGACACCTAGAAGAACATATGCTTTCTCATGTGACATTTTCCGAACACTTTCCGAACGATTGGCCAAATATCAATGAGTGCTTATTTTAAAATTATTATAATTTTATGTTGCAAGTTCTACACTAGATGCCATACGTTAAGAGGAGGAAGGCTTACCTTTTGTCCCAGATGATAAACCGCTCATTTCAACATACTGCTTTCTTCCTGTCGTCAGTCGATTCGTCATCCTCCAAGGGGGTGTCACGAAAACTAAGACCTAAGATCTAACACCTAACACCTAAGACCTAAGACCCCTCGAAAACTAAGATCTCTCGAAAACTAAGAACACTGGAAAACTAAGATCCCTCGAAAATAGATTTTCTCAAAGTTGTTCGCTTGGTTTTCTGTTCTGGTGTGGCAGGAACCGCAGGAACTTCGCTCCGGCGGCTCGACTCGCTCGCGCTTCGCGCTCACTGTCGAGCAACGCGCTCAAAAGCGCGACTTCTGAGCAAGTCTACCTCGAAAACTAAGACCCCTTGAAAACTAAGACCCCTCGAAAACTAAGACCCCTCGAAAACTAAGACCCCTCGAAAACTAAGACCCTTCGAAAAACTTTTGGGTACGGAATATTTTAAAAGAAAGAAGTCATGGTGATCTCTACAAGCTGGACATAGAGTGAAGCCGAGAGAACTATGACCTGGAGGAGCTACAACTTGGGGGATCGTGAATTTTACTTGGGGTGTTTACATGCAGGCTACCGAGTTGCAAAATTAAACGTTGAATATAGATAAGTAAACTTTTCGCTGCTAGATTTACACTGTCTATTTAATTCAGAAAGAAAAAGTGAGCTTTCTGTTTCTCCTTTCACAACACATTCGTGTGGACGGAGCCTGAATTACCGAGTGCGTAATTATCAGTGACTTCCGGCACCACAACAGAGAATGTTTTTGATGTACGCATTTCGAACGAAAGGCCGTTTTAACCTAATTCTGCGAGAATAGGTTGTCTGCTTTCAATTCTCGGGAAACTTTAAACGTCATTTTTAAGATAAGTTTTTCTGATCGCGGCTCTCGTGCGTGACTTCTGGTAGTATTATTCAAGCAGTAAAGTGTTAAAAGTACAACACGCAACTTTAGGTCAAGGGGTCAAGTTACATGAACTTTGAGAGTTACCATCGTATTTGCATATAAAAAATCAAAACAGGCCCCATCCACACTAGTTTGTATTACTAGTTATAGTTCTCACTAGAGCTGCTCCCGCCCTACAGTACCATCTTCTTTTGCTTTTTTTTTTAGTTGGGTTTGTTGTTTACAGTTGTGTAATTTTCCTGTTATGTTGTTACGGAATTGTGGCTCAGTACGTTGGGAATGGATTTTTTAACTCCCGAGAAAAAACCCAGAGAAAGGGAAAACATAACAATCAACGCCGGTTTCACTTCGTTTCGCAACTCTAAGTTCAATTCCACGCAGGAATTCACCTGAGAGTTTCTGACCAATCTGAGACAAGGTCATTGAAGGATAGCGAAACACTTTTCCGAATCAAAATAAATAAAAAACGCATTGAAGCGTAGGAGAGGGAATATCCGCCCTTTACACATAAACTACAGCGTTGAAATTGGTTCATACGTCGGCCGAGCGTTCATCGAGATATGAAGCACTTGGGAAGCTAGTGTTGCTCTCCAAACTTCCCGCGTGCTTCATATCTCGATGAACACACGCTGACGTAAACCAGTTGTTAAGTGAAAAGCGAAACGGAAAGCTCACTTTTTCTTTCTAGTGTAAATCTAGCAGCGAAAAGTTTACTGATTTATATTAAACGTTTAATTTTGGCTTATTATGTCCAGGTTGTAGAGATCACCATGACTTCCTCTTTCTTTTAAAATATTCGGTAACCAAAAGTTTTTCGATGGGTCTTAGTTTTCGAGGGGTCTTAGTTTTCGATGGGTCTTAGTTTTCAATGGGTCTTAGTTTTCGAGGGGTCTTAGTTTTCGACGGCTCTTCGTTTTGGATGGGTCTTAGTTTTCGAGGGTCTTAGTTTTCGAAGGGTCTTAGTTTTCGATGGGTCTTAGTTTCCGATGGGTCTTAGTTTTCGATGGGTCTTAGTTTTCGAGGGGTCTTAGTTTTCGATGGGTCTTAGTTTTCGGGGGGTCTTAGTTTTCGAGGGGTCTTAGGTCTTAGGTCTTAGGTCTTAGTTTTCGTGACACCCTCCTCCAAGGATATCCTCTTAACTGGGGCTCTTCACGGTTTACCAAAATTAACACTAAACCTCCATCCAACTATCACTTTGTTCCCAAAAGTCTCGAGAGGCCCCATAGCGGAGTTTTCGTGGTCGTGGGTGGAACAAGATAAAATCTACGAAATCTCCCGCTAACCAATTTGCAGTAAGCTTTCAGCTCACTTCATGAGGGGGGCATTGGGGCCTATTAGAAACCGCAAAACCGTAGAAAAAATCATCCAAAACCGAAACAAAAATCGAGCAAAACCGAAAACCGCATGCAAAACTATCAAAACCGATACATTTTCACATCCCAGTTATTAAAACCCTGATCGATTCGATACAGCGGTGATAAGTGGAGGATACAGAGTAAACTACGCTAATTTCATTACAGTATTTGTGAATGCCATGGACTTGGCATTCGCATCTTCTAGTATCTACAAAAATTAGAGGCTTTATTTCTGTTGCTCTCTCGAGGGGGTAAAGGATCCCAGTTACATTAGGGAAATTCGCACAAAAATCTTCCATAGGATTGCAATTTTGCAGTCACAAAAAATGATAGCTCTGCAAAATTCTATCGAAAATCCCTAATGTAACATTTCCATTTGAGAGCTAAGACCTGAAAGTCTGGAGATTCTATTGGAATGTTGAATCAATCAGCCACGCGTGGCCTGTAACTTGGTCTAAGATCCGATTGCACCGTCGAAGCTAAGCGGAATTAGTCCCTTCTTTTAAACGCCGGGAAGAACTTGCTGTGACGTTTACTCTGTTAATATATAGGTATGTATTTAAAGAACTTACTTTTTAAACCAACAGTCGATTATTGAACCTCAACGCCCGTCCATATCGCGACCTTGCACCCAAAAGAAAATTTGTAGATGTTGCTAGTTCATCTTGCTGGTCCAGAGAATTGTTATCATCGGTACTGACGTCAACTTCTTCATCACCGCTTTCATCAAATTCTTGCTGGCCTTCATCAGATACACTAGCTTCTTCACTCACTTCATGCTCGTTCAGATCATCATCTTCGTTAACTAAGGGCGTAGCCAGGGGGGGTCCTGGGGTGCCCGTGATCCCCCCTTGATAGGCCTTCTTTAGAGCAAACAACCTACAATATTGAGGTGGCGAAAACGCCATGACAATATCTTGGCCGTGAGTGCCATTGTTGAAAAGCCCACTTTTTAAACAATTTTTTTTTTATAAAGTATTTTTGTCAACGGCTCTTGTATCTATCTACTATGGGCCTTCATGCCGCGATAATACGACTGAGCCCGCCGATACACGCGGGAGAGCAGCGGTGTAAATGGTGAGTAGCCTCTGTGACCCCTCCTTGGAGAAATCCTGGCTACGCCCCTGTTAACTCCGAAGTGCAAATTCACCTTGTCTCCAACTCCGAGGTGCCGTTGATAAAGAAACTCTGGCAATGTTCCGTGCTTCGCCATTGTTGTTTCTTGCCGCACTGTCTTTGTCTTACTGCTGCGCCATATGCTGAGGCCCAGTTTCGTAAGATGTCGCAGTCATTTGAAGGAAGGTTTACTGCGGGTAGAGGAATCATCAACGGTACACTATCAAGAGACAGCTTTGTGTCGGGCTTTGGGTACCAGGACTTTCGACTGGTGTGATAATATGCAGCCCAGCTTGTAGCACGTTTCGCGCTCTCTTTTATAGTTGCACCAAATGACCTAGCATACTCAAGCAGACATGTTCACTTTCTTAGAATGGATAGTGGCGTGACAATTTTCAACGTCTAATGTCATACAGCTTTAAAGATCAAGCGCTTGATAGTCATACTCTCTTAGAATGTCTGCTAGTCTTTGTAGGCCCCATTCCATAAACTCAACAGAGTTAATTGTTTTTGAAGAGACATGGCCCTGGGGATCATTCACGGCGCCAGTGATATTACTCTCAGCACGGATTTGATATGCATGCTCTTCTAGAACAGTTTTACAACGGCGAACCAAACTGATCGCTTCTTCCGCTGTCTTCGACTCATACGAAGCGCCCTTGTTATGAACAGAGAAAGCGTCGTAGATTGCGCCAATTGCCCTGAGGAACTTTGCGCAACGGTTAATTTTGCTCAATAGTTTGATGCTGTTTGTTTGTGCATCGCACACATACACTACACTGTCAAACTCGATGGCGATTCTCGGTTGCTTAAAACAACATACATGTCGTCACTGGTTCATCCAAGGAGCCTTCTTCTTTACCAGCAAACACATCTACATCTC
>NC_142528.1:15171500-15174000 GCF_964205215.1 Stylophora pistillata | reverse complement strand
AAAAAAATTGTTCAGCCAAACTCAATGCTTTAAGCAGCTCACTGTTTAATCATGCTACACACAAGGGAATCGTCGAGCCACTTAATTCTTATAGACGGCAGGTATTAACAGTGAAAGAAAAACTGAACGCACTTAAGAAAGATGATTCTAAAGACAATTGCTCTGGCCTGGGTTGGACTGCAACGTGTTTGGAGGAACTACAAAACTTATTACAAGAACTTTAAAGTAAGGAATTCAGGTATAAATTTTACTAGAGTTGTATATTGACGAAGCAGCAGCAAACATTGTTTGAACCGTGATAAGGCCGTAGTTGAGAAACCAAACTGTTGAGCAAGTGCTGTCCCTAACGAGAGGTGTCGGTCTGCTTAGGTTTAAGGCGAATAGTCCTTTTTACAGTTGTGTACTTAGTTGCCAAGCCTTTGAATAGGAGTGAGGCAAGGGTTGACCTTGTTATGATACAAACCTTGCTGCCTTTCAAATGTAAATTACTTTGTTATCATGCTAACTAGATACAGGTCTCTATCACAACAAGGTCACCTTCAGCCTCACTCTGAATCAAAGGCTTGGCAACTAAGTACACAACTGTAAAATGGCCTATTCGCCCCATTGCAATGACTCTCAGTTGAATGGAAAAGAAATGTGCAGAAATTAGGGAGGACTATTTTCATTTTAGTAGCTTCCTACCAGTCCAGCTCCCAAGTAAATGCCACCCATCTCTCCAATGTCATTATAGCTCAGGTCTAGATACGTTAGAGTACGATTTTCTTTCAGGGCATCTGCAAAGGCTCTGGCGTCTTTGTCACCCAGGTGATTTGCTAGAGTGAAGGAGAGAAAGATGGAAAAAGACAAAATCATAATGCTAAGCTACAACAAGTTTACTCAGTCAACCCTGATTTTTGTTTCAAAACAAAATGAGCCGGAAGATTAAGGAAACTAATGTGTACAAAAAAAAGCAAGAAAGAATAAGAACAGCGCACAAAGCGAGAGAACAAAATGGAGAAAGACAGAATGTGAAGACATTTGAGGAAAGATGATTAATAACAAAAAATCACAATAATCAAGTTGACCTTGACATGGTATCGCCAAGTTAATTTCATATTTCGCTGTTTACGCAGAACTGTATCGACATTTATGGTATAAGCACTGTGAAGGACAAACTTACCATCAGCCACTAGTAACCATCAGTAACTTAAGCCTGTAAGCAAGCTCTCTTGTGGGGTGGTAACATATGAGAGGAAGGTAGAACTTGCTTGTACGCTAAGTATAAGTTTGTGATCTTCAACAAATGTTTCTAATGTCTAAACTTTCCAATTAATTTCCGAATTTAAAAGTCTCTAATAAATGATTCACTCACATCTTAACACCAACTTCATCAAAGATTGATTCTTCAGTAACATGCTGGCAAAAGCTACACCACCCTCTGATCGTAGGAAATTTTCTGACAGGTTCTATGAATAACACATGACATGTCAGTGCTAAGAGATTGCAGTTGGAATCAGTGAACTTTTAATTCATGACAAAAAGCAGCTGCATTCAGAAACAGAAGAGACCACAATGAGCCAAACAAAAGATAGTCATTTTTATGCTATACAATTGGATTAAATGATTTCCTTTTCACTAACATTTTTATGCGCAGTGTACTCCTGCTATGTTCCCTTTCTAAAGTCAAACATGTCAAAATTGTTCAAATTGATTTACTGATTACAGATTTAGCAATTTACTGATTAAGAACCTTGTTAAGATCTTTATGGGTAATGATACATGCCAACTGAGTGTTTGCTTCACTTTCACTACCACACATAAGCATTCATTCCATATGGACTGACTTTGCAGTGCTGTGTCTGCCAGTTCCTGTAGGGATCATGGCTAAGTTGCCAAGGCTACATTCTTCCTGCTTGGGAGATTACTACCTTTAATTAATGACATGTACCCCATGGTTAGTTAAATCATAGTTTTAAAGTTTGATTCTTACTCCGCAAAGAAAACTAAAAATCTTCTAGAATTGATCATGCACCACTTGTTATCAAGCAAGTTTAGTATCAATTGCAAGATTCAACTCACCCTTAAGTCATTAGCGATAACACTGATGATTTCATAAAAAAAACTGCCATGAAATAATCCTTTATTTAATAAATTCTTCAATACATCAAAATAAGTTATTACAGTGTTTTATTCAAAATGTAAATTTAATTTGAAATTTTTTCTCACTTTTATGATGATTTATACTAGGTCAGTATTTAAAGAGACAACTCTATCATTTAACAAAATTGCAAATATTCAAGATGTAAATTATTAGGAAATCAGTCATTTTAAAATCCTTATTTAATCATTTTAAAGTTCATATTACCAGTATATTATTACAAGACTCAGGCAGTCAGAGGGCCAATAATTAAAATCAACCAATCGAAATGCTCTATTGCCGGTCAATATTCTCTCAGGTTTGGACTGGGCACTGTCCTGAATGGTCCCGAATGATACTGCACTTGCGTCCCTTTGAACT
>NC_142528.1:15154000-15169000 GCF_964205215.1 Stylophora pistillata | reverse complement strand
CTTTTACTGCATTAAAGAAAAATTATCTGAATAAGCCATCAAGATTGGAATGTACAAAACACTATTTTTTCATAGATGTGAGTTTTGGGATTTCTATATTAATTTTTCTAAATTAATAATCTGGGAAAAGAGGGTTCCCTGCAATTACAAATTTCAAGGGCAATCATGGTATCTATAAGGTAATTATAAGGAGTTGAAAATGGTGATCTGGCACTCACGCCTTGTCGTGTTTCAGACAAAAATGAAAACTGTTGAGCTACTCTCTTTGACATTGCATGTACCATCTGACATTAAATCACTACTAAATTGAGGTTTTTTTTTAATTCACCCTTACCCGCAAAATCATTAAATATAAACTTTGTTTCAATCATTTCCTAAGCAACATAACGCAGTATGAACAAGTTGTTAACTCACCTTCCTCTTTGCATAATTTGTGGTATAAATTTTTTCCAGTGGGATCAAAAGCTTTTCGTAGCACTGAAAATGAAAAAGTTGTTTGATGACACAAAAATTATAATTATTGCACAGCAATGATTCTTCATCAGCAAGTGATTAAAACTGTAGTTTAAGCACAGCTGGCATTATCAATAGTTACCTGGAAAGTCTTCCTCCAGATCGGTATCATAATCAGAACTTGCCTCATGGTCCACGATATCTTGAAATGAAGGGGATGCTGATGTAGTTGTGTTTTGATTCTCATCTGTTTCTGGAAGGGACACCATGGTGGAGACAGATCCAGGAATAAGGGCGCTGGCATTGAACCCTGTGCGTCGACGAGGAAGATCTCTCACTCTGTTTAATGAGCTCCTTGCCCATGTTTGTGGAGTTAAAGAATTGCCTAATAATTTAGATAATTATAACAATTCTATAAATTAATGGAAACTTTCAGGCATGTAGATAAAAAATGAATAAGTAATCAACACATTAACTACAATTTCAAAAAAGCTTACAGACTGCAAGCTGCCTTTAAAAATAGCAACAATTGTCTTGATTCATTACATTAGTATACTTACCTCCACTGCCATTTAATTTTGGTTGATCAGCATTTGCTGATTTTGCATCAGTGTTTGTTGCTTGTCCTTGCTGTTCAGTGTTGTCCTCCCAAACAACTCTAGCTTTTGATGGCACTTTCTTTGATTTTTGTGAGCTCTTAACCCTGTTCTTACCCTTTTGAGGACTTTTCGATCTGTGTGTACGTAATAAAAGTAAAGCATTAACCATTCTTATAATAAGAATTACTTTATTTTCTTCAAACATTATACCAATCCTATTTCCTGTAAGAGTCTCCTGAATAGTTTTAAAGAACCATGAAATGCCTCCCATGATCTCCCAATCTCCTGAATAAAATAAAATTTGGATTTTTTCCTGTGAATAGGGCAAAGTCAAGTAAATGTTACCTCTATGAAGAAAGTACCCAGAGTTCCTTTTTGAGGATGTTGCATGTATTTTAGTGATTTTCTTTTCTTTAATTATCAGATCAAGTTTGCCAATTTTGCTGTCACTTTTGGATTTTGCAAGAGTCAGAGACAAAGTGGTCGATCAATAATTTGGGAAATCACTTGGTGTTTACTATATCTACAGACTGCAGGTGGTAAATTTATCAGATTTAGAATTATAACATAATCAAGATAATGATGCATCTTCTAGAACAATACTCTGCAACGGAAATCAACTGCAGTACCTGGAAATTTTGTTTCCACTTGCTGTTCTGTCATTACTGCTGTTGAATCCAAATGCAGAGCTTGGTCTGGACCCAGTGGACACAACATCAAAGTTACCATCCTTCTCATTATAAAGTCCCAGGGAAGTTTGAGGTCTTGATGTTGGTTTCACCGTCGAGGAAGTTTTAGCAGGTAATGGTGTTATTGCTCGGCGATATGCAGTCTTCTTTACTGCCTGTTTTTTAGGCAAAATAGTTGGCCTATCAACCTAGAAAACAGTACAAAATGACAAATTTTTACTTCAGCATAGTTTTAAACAAATATCAAGTATCTTATATGGTTGACACCCAGATGAACATTAAGATCAGATACTCAGATTCACAGGGGTTTCAATATCTTTTTCCATAAGTGGCTACCAGTGGTACTATAACTTAGGGCAGCTGGATGTTCAGAAAAGCCATCATAAGGAGAAACTTAAACATGAGAGACTGCTTGCAAGCTTACCAGACGGGGGCAAGAAATCCTATAGGCAGCCAAAGACCACCACTAACCAGCTTTTGTTGAAACTTCTCTTAAGATCAAGAGAGTAGGTAGGAGATGTTAATTTCCCACGCACAAGATTACTGTGTGGTGGATGTCCTCCCCTGGGGTAGGATGGGTGGGTGTTCACAGGGTCCCATTTAAACTAGCTATCTGCTAAACTGGGCTACCCGTTATAAATACTTGTAATACATACAGTGACATGGTGTATATGTCTAGGATCGGTTTTATCCTTTGAGACTTTTTTTTTCTTCTTGTTCAAACTCATTATCAAGAATTAACATTTTTAAAAACAAAGTAAAAGAAATGATCCTAAACCAAGGAAAAGACTTAGTGGTAGAAGTTACATTTCTCCCAAGGTGTGGAAGTTGGGAGTGGAAAAAAATTATGTTGGCCTGCACCCCAGGGGGGGTACTCGATATATTCCTGGGTGGGGAGGTGCGGCATGGCCCCTCATACCCTGACCCTGTTTAAGACAAATATCACTGATTTTCCTACCCTGTTTAAGACAGAGTTCCGATTTTTGATACTCTGTTTAAGACATTTAACGTTCCTGGTATCAATGCCAAAATCAACGGAATTCAATATTAATTAAAATTAGAGCTTGTGAAAATTTTGCTGTTTATCTTCCAAGAAAAGATATCCTGTTTAAGACAAAAATTGATAATTCGATACTCTGATTAAGACAAAAAATGATAAATTCGATACCCTGTTTAAGACAAAAATCTCGAAAAACATACCCTGGCTGGCCGCACATCCCCATTAAGCCCTTATAAGGGAGTACCGCCCCCCTGCCCCCCCCCCCCCGGGCCTGCACAGAGAGATCAAACCAGTGCCTAATACACTAAACCATACCATTAAGACAAGAAGAGGGTAAATTACAAAATGTGACTCAGAAAAAGATAAAGGGCATAAAATCTACAAAGAACACAAACAAAAATGCAGCTCATGGTAGCTAATCCCAAACACTTGAAAGATTTCAAGATCAGATTACAACTTTTCTGAGGCTAACACAATACCAGGATCACAATTTGTTAGGTCTATCACAGGGTTTAAACTAACCATTCCTTGGCTTATTGCTGATATATTTGCTTTCCAAACAGATCTTTTTAGGTTATTAAGTTCTCATGTTGTCGCTTGGTAAACAGAGGAAAAGATAGAGCCGGTGCCCCAACCAAAGTCACTGAGTCAAATCGAATACATTCAAACATTCAATATATTTACCGGGTAAGGAGATTTTTTTATCATTGTACAGATCATGTTTTTACATGACAAATAAGAACTCTCTTAATTTCGCAAGCTTTACTTGATATGCTTTTGCAAAGCATTTTTTAGAACAATTAAAAACCTATCGGGTAATTTAAATGCCATGATTAAGTTCCTTTAACTTATTACTTTGATAAGACGAAAAGCAGCTTCTTCTGTATCGAGACGAAAGGAATTTAAAGAATCGTTTATGATGCGGTTTTAATCCTGGTGAGAACAAAGCAGTGATTCAATTACTTCGGCTGTAAGCTTCATTAACTTTGAAAGTGAACATTAGAAGCGTCTTTTGACACTACGCTCAAATGATCTCCTAAACCATTTAGAAGAAGATGGGTAACCATCAAGAGGTCAGTTAATTACATTTTCAAGCGCCATTCTTTCTCTGTTAACAAAAGAGGGTTAATTCTTACCAATTTCGTCGCTGTGATCGTGTCTCCATGGCTTCCATGAGAATTTGTTTCATGAGATTTCACATATTTCGACGATTTCATGGTGAAAAGTGAAAAACATTGTTTGCCCTACCTTCTTGACGAAGGCTTTGGGGCATTTAAGGCGTCCAGCAAATAAATAACATTCCACTTAGTTATGAAAAACAAAACATAACTGCAGCGCGAGATAATCGGAATACTTTCCGCATCTCCACCAAGAGTTACAAACCTTCTGCTCTCAGCGTGTCTAGGTTGCTACGTATCCAAACCTAAGTAGGGTATGGTGGGTAATGTGGTAGAACGTATTTTTCTAGGCAAATCCATAGGATGAACAATAAACATCAGATTTTAATACAAATGTTTAAAAAATTTTTTATTTTTCTCACATAATGTTTGACATGAACGGCTAAGAAAGAAGAAGAACAACGTTACACCATTCTCGACGCCCACCCCGACGAGTTCTTCATCAGCCCCTTCCAGGCCTCACTAGTGGCTCCCCAGTGATTGAAAGCTTTCATATCATGGCGGTCTCGAAGTCTTCGCCATTCATTCTTCCTTTAGAGAGTGACGAGGGCCAAAAGCTACTGAAAGACAGTCATTTTAGCCATCTGCTTCCTTATTTCCGTAACCAGGTAAATTTTAAGTTCTGTGGTTTTTGTAGTGCAGCAATTTGTCTCAATGAAATTCTTGACAAGCGACAACCTGCAGCAAGTCTTCACCCCGACATTTCTGAACTTTCTTTACAAAAGCACAACAAAGAAACTTTGGAAGAAGATGATATTTTTGCGATTGGACTGGAAAGATCAATTTTTAGGAGAGATTACGTTTTAAAAGATGGAATTACCCTCGCAATGTTCGCAAAACTCTTTAGCAGTATCGGTCTTCGTGGTAGATTTTACTACGCCTACGATTCAACCTGCAACCAATATTCAACGATGACACAGTGTCCGGGGACTTTTTCAGTGGATGAATTTCGATCCTTGGTTCTAGAAAACTTAAAAAAACCAGGAACACATGTTGTTGTGAATTATCATTTTCTGACGTTCTTCCCAGCGGTGAATATGGGGCATTTCAGCCCGTTAGGTGGCTATCACTATGGGGAAGACATGTTTTTGTTGATGGATGTGTGGCCGAGCCATCCAGTTGGTTGGGTAAAGGCAGAGAAACTATTTGAGGCTATGATAGCAGAGGATAGATCTTCTCAGATGCCAAGAGGGTTTTGTATTATTGACTCTGGCTAATGATTAATTTGTAGAAAATATTTCGACAAAACGAACCACACGTGAATGTCACGCGATCGTAATAATTATTACGCAAATGATTGACCAAGATGGATAACACGATGGATAACAGAATTGTACAAGACCAAATGTTGAATTCTAATAAGAATGTCGCTTAAAATCATTAAAACTAAAAGAAATCAGTAAATAAATGAAGATCTTCATGAGAATTAATTGTTAGGTCCATCTTGCCTCAATCCAACCTTAAACAAGGACCCTGACTATAAAAGGGATAGCTCCTCCCCCGTCTTGTAACGCAATCTTTGCTTCCATGGCTAATCGAAGATGGCTGACTAATGGAAGGTGAAGGGGGAAAAAGAGATTTGTACACGAAGACCGATATCCTTGTCTTGTTTCAATTGATTTCCACTTGAAAATGTTTTTATTGACGATTAAAAAGGGACGAATGGAGAAATACTGATCTTCATTTGCAAAACTCAAAAAATTAGGCCATCGTAATTTGAATTTCGCGCTCCTAACGGCTCCTCCTATCGCGAGATGGTCGTACTGGCCCTCTGACTCCCCTCCGTTTGCGTCAACTTCTTGAGCCGTCGATATCATCGACTAGAGGATCTCAGTAGTGTGACATGCTCAGAGAGAGTGGTTTTCATGTATATATATGTACATTTGTGTAGATGTAAGTTAATGTGTGTACGTGTATGTTGCGACATAACTCATCTTCCACTTCGAATTGATCTATTTTACGGTTGCTACGGTCGCGCACTAACTAGTCTTTAGCTTTAAAATTGCATTTTATTTTGCCATGGCGGATTTTCCATCAAAAAATGCCAAAATAGCGGCGCGAGGTCTACGAGTCCGAGTCTACGAGTCCAGTTATACACTGGAGCTGGCGGTCGAGCCCGGAATGGAAGAGCAATTGGAAAGCGTGAAGACAAGAATTCAGTGGTTGAAGGAACACCTTCATTTAGCGAGTCGAACACCGATGGCAAATGTTATTTTGATGGAACGACTCTTAGACTTATTCGAATGGTCTGAACAAAGAGGTATGGTAAGTGAAAGTCACTCCTCTTTGTTTACATCTTGCTCGTTCGCTCAGGCTTCTCATCTCGCCAGCGACGCGGCCACCCAAACCGACATAAACGGGTCCAATTTTTTTATCGCACGTTTTGAGTTATGGGAAGAAAAAGCCTCAAAAAAGGAAAAAAAAATAGAGCGAAGCTCGAGAATAGGTCCCCTTGAAAAACATATAGTTTTCTAAGTATTTTGACTCGGCACTATATAGGATATTTTTTGCCTGAACATTTTAGACGCGCGTTGCAACGAGAAGCCTATTTCACTAGCTACTTATGAAAAAGTCGAGGTTTTCAATAGTTCTTGAGGCCCGTTCAGGCAATATAGCCGATGATAGTTTGTTTTCCATCGGATTTCAGTCAACCAGACATGTTTCCAATCCGTGACCGAAATTATTTTATATGAGCACCCACGGGATTCGTATTTCAACACCACATATTCCGTTGGAGAAACTGCGCGCGATTCAAATAAAAATTCTATCCAACGTGATCTCTTGTTTAATTGCAGAGGAGTTCTTGTATAAGTGTCACATGAAATCCCGTAGACAAAACGTCGAAGAAACTAACCACTTTATTACAACAATACAAAACCGGTATGAGAAGAGGATTTTTGTGAAAGATAATAAAGGTCATAAAAGCTAGTCCTCACCGCTAGCCCTCTGACCGTTTGCCTTCCTTACAGAAATGACATCGCAAGCGGGTGTACATTCCGTGGAGCCAACTGAGTGGAGCCGATCATCTTTTCTTTGCCGTAAACGAAAATGGCAAAATTCGTAGAAGTTTGAGATATGCACTGGCTGCAAGTGACCTTTCGGTTACAATAGTTTTGCCGATATCGCACGGTCACGGACTGGTTGATGTCGACAGTTCGGTGTCAGGGGTGAAATGACTGACGGCTTGCCCAGGGCAAGTGTCCTTTTATAGTCAGGGTCCTTGTTTAAACAAGGACCCTGACTATAAAAGGACACTTGCCCTGGGCAAGCCGTCAGTCATTTCACCCCTGACACCGAACTGTCGACATCAACCAGTCCGTGACCGTGCGATATCGGCAAAACTATTGTAACCGAAAGGTCACTTGCAGCCAGTGCATATCTCAAACTTCTACGAATTTTGCCATTTTCGTTTACGGCAAAGAAAAGATGATCGGCTCCACTCAGTTGGCTCCACGGAATGTACACCCGCTTGCGATGTCATTTCTGTAAGGAAGGCAAACGGTCAGAGGGCTAGCGGTGAGGACTAGCTTTTATGACCTTTATTATCTTTCACAAAAATCCTCTTCTCATACCGGTTTTGTATTGTTGTAATAAAGTGGTTAGTTTCTTCGACGTTTTGTCTACGGGATTTCATGTGACACTTATACAAGAACTCCTCTGCAATTAAACAAGAGATCACGTTGGATAGAATTTTTATTTGAATCGCGCGCAGTTTCTCCAACGGAATATGTGGTGTTGAAATACGAATCCCGTGGGTGCTCATATAAAATAATTTCGGTCACGGATTGGAAACATGTCTGGTTGACTGAAATCCGATGGAAAACAAACTATCATCGGCTATATTGCCTGAACGGGCCTCAAGAACTATTGAAAACCTCGACTTTTTCATAAGTAGCTAGTGAAATAGGCTTCTCGTTGCAACGCGCGTCTAAAATGTTCAGGCAAAAAATATCCTATATAGTGCCGAGTCAAAATACTTAGAAAACTATATGTTTTTCAAGGGGACCTATTCTCGAGCTTCGCTCTATTTTTTTTTCCTTTTTTGAGGCTTTTTCTTCCCATAACTCAAAACGTGCGATAAAAAAATTGGACCCGTTTATGTCGGTTTGGGTGGCCGCGTCGCTGGCGAGATGAGAAGCCTGAGCGAACGAGCAAGATGTAAACAAAGAGGAGTGACTTTCACTTACCATACCTCTTTGTTCAGACCATTCGAATAAGTCTAAGAGTCGTTCCATCAAAATAACATTTGCCATCGGTGTTCGACTCGCTAAATGAAGGTGTTCCTTCAACCACTGAATTCTTGTCTTCACGCTTTCCAATTGCTCTTCCATTCCGGGCTCGACCGCCAGCTCCAGTGTATAACTGGACTCGTAGACTCGGACTCGTAGACCTCGCGCCGCTATTTTGGCATTTTTTGATGGAAAATCCGCCATGGCAAAATAAAATGCAATTTTAAAGCTAAAGACTAGTTAGTGCGCGACCGTAGCAACCGTAAAATAGATCAATTCGAAGTGGAAGATGAGTTATGTCGCAACATACACGTACACACATTAACTTACATCTACACAAATGTACATATATATACATGAAAACCACTCTCTCTGAGCATGTCACACTACTGAGATCCTCTAGTCGATGATATCGACGGCTCAAGAAGTTGACGCAAACGGAGGGGAGTCAGAGGGCCAGTACGACCATCTCGCGATAGGAGGAGCCGTTAGGAGCGCGAAATTCAAATTACGATGGCCTAATTTTTTGAGTTTTGCAAATGAAGATCAGTATTTCTCCATTCGTCCCTTTTTAATCGTCAATAAAAACATTTTCAAGTGGAAATCAATTGAAACAAGACAAGGATATCGGTCTTCGTGTACAAATCTCTTTTTCCCCCTTCACCTTCCATTAGTCAGCCATCTTCGATTAGCCATGGAAGCAAAGATTGCGTTACAAGACGGGGGAGGAGCTATCCCTTTTATAGTCAGGGTCCTTGTTTAAGCACTTGCAGCCAAGGGGAATACCCCATGAGTTACTTTCCTATATTGCTCACATGATGTGTGCAACCCAGCAAGGCAGTACTTTCAATACTTCTTAAGTACATTAGTATATCCATATTCATACAATTTTCTAAAAACAGTACAGTGTTGTACAGAGATATTTATGTTAAAATGTGTAAACTGGAGAGCTGAGCCCCACAAATTCCTGCTACTTCATAAGGAGCCAACTTATGTGAGGTGCAAATAAAACAATTGTAATTCTTGCAGTTTTTTTTTTTGTTTGTTTTTGTTTTTTGTGCATACTGTTCAAACTTTTGAAACCTTGATATGCCAAACTCAAATCAAAGTCTTTGTTGGTTTCTGAGTTGTACAGTATTGATGTTCTGGATTTTTTTTAATTAAGATCCGGATAGTTTACACTTTAGAATCCACCAGTTCACCATCTGTGCTTGGTAGTCCAATCGAAAATTTTGAGTTTATGTTGGCCAATAATAATTTCAGTTGCCGGATAATATCATTCCTCCAAGTGAATTGTGTTTGTTTTTTTTGTTTTTTATCATTATTTTGTAAGTCGCCCTTGTGGATGACTAATGATTTCGATGTAACCATTTAAATTAAAACATTGAATTGGTGAAAATTCAGAAAGTCAAATAATTTATTAGAAGGCTGAAATTTTCTAAAGAAACTGTGGTGCTGCGTCAGTGGGGGTAATAAGGTAATTTGGAATATCAACTAAGTTGAAATTGTAAATTGGCCACCGTAAAGAGTTAAAAAGCTGACGTTTCGAGCGTTAGCCCTTCGTCAGAGCGAAAGACGCTCTGACGAAGGGCTAACGCTCGAAACGTCAGCTTTTTTATTCGCTACGGTGGTCAATTTACAATCTCAACTTAGTTGATACAACCAAATTACCAAATAGTTTGTTTACTCGTACGACTTGTTTTGTTTACTTGTATTTCAATAGTTAATTTAAAGCTCGGACTTTGCACCATAATATAGCTGCCTCACCTGAATTATTTCAAGTGCTCTGATTGGACAAACGACGAACGGATCAGAGCGCGGTCAAGGTTCCTATTTATAAGCCCTTATTTGATTGGCCGATAGAGATCAGGCCACAGTGACACAGTCAGGTTATAAAATGCTACGAAATTTGTCATTGCCTCTTCAATTCAGGAGCAGCGAGCATTACAGCGAAGGATCAGAGGAAACTCATCCCAATTTCTTACGTAACAAAGTGAAAGAGGTTTTTGGGAGAAAAGTAATCTTGTCGAGAAGCTCTTTGAACTTCGCGGGAATTTAACCCTAATTTGCATTGAATATTGCCCCAAGACTTCCCGATAATTAATTTTATAACCTGATCTACTACGTATATAAACACTTCACCGTTGTTCTTGATCTTCTGTGGAGTGCGTTAGATGGCTGAGCTACGACGAAGACGACCAAACATGAGTGAAGTCAAATTCGTAGACAAGGAGTACGACGAAAATAGTGGCATTATGAGCGAAATTACTGAAACTACTGATGAGGTGGTAGAAAAAACAGAAGGACTCGGAGAAGACGAAAGCTTGCTAACATTAGAATCCCAAACGGCAGACAAAACGTCATTAGAATTAGCCAGTGTCGACGTAACAGTCGAAAGTAAGGGGACCGAAAATGAAGAAGAGAGTGTAAGCAGTGAAGAAGCCGATACTTTTGATGAAGAGGACCCAGAGAAAGTAACGTTGATTGAAAAAAGCGAGGCAACACGGGACGACGTTAGCGCGGAAGTGGATGGGGAGGACGACAAAGAAGAAGATGACGACGATAACATTGAAGACGAGACTGTCACATGTTCCCTCCTTGGTCTCGAACAAGCAAAGGTAATTCCTTTCTTTTTTTTTCTTTAAAAAATTAAGCATCGATTTACTGTGTTAACTGAACTTTCTCAAGGGATTAGTGTTGCGCCTCGTGTTTTAGCCATTTTGAAATCACTTTACGTAACACAAAAGAAGTACAGCTGATGAACAGATTGTCTCTAAATGACGCAAACTTTCGCGAAATATTACAATGTAACATTTCAGGCGGCACAACATGTAACAGTATGGGAGATTTTTTTCTGACCAACGAAATTCTGAGTTAAAAGTGAACTGAGTTGCTTAGAAAGAACCACGAGGTCGGCGTCTTCGAACTCCTTTTTCATGAAAAATTTATATTTTCGCCGGTCAAAAGTATACAGCAAGTATTCAACTTCATGCAAAAATATCTGACAATCTAAACTATTGTGCCAAATTTCAGCGCGGCAGCCTCTTTTTCCCTCTTCTCCCAATTTTTAAAAGAGTCGTGAGTTGTTGGGGACGACCGGCAGTAACACGAGAACTTTAATTATTTTCCGGCAAAAAGCCTCGTGCGGTGTCGAAGGTTCTTGTTGTGCAGTAGAGTACCACGACTGAAATAATTGGTTACCAGAACTTGCTTCCAAATGACTAAATTTTACTGAGAAGGCTAACAACTGTTAAGCATTTCACTCGTACGGGTTAGTTTTAATGTAATCAACCTTCAAATAAATTATGCCGATTTCTTTTTGATGATATTAACCTATCTTAAGAGGAGATATTCTACCAGCTAACCCTCTTTGGTCATCACAGTGGAAGCCGTTTCCTTCTGTGAGGGTAGCTTGAACTAAAAGATTTTGTACAGGGTGAGGCCAGCCCAAAACACTTCAAATTTCTAGCTGTTTGTTAGAAAGTGATAATGAGTCATATGTTCTACTTCCACCCTGCATTTTTTAAGCAGTTATTTACTAAACTCATTTCAGTAAGTTCCCTTGAGGTATAGTTGATACTTGTGGTTCCCCAAATCAACTAGCAGAAAGGGATGTGAATTATGGGTTGGGAAAATACATAGTTACATTGATGTAAAAGATGTGAGTGTGAAAAAATGTTATTTTTTATAAAATTTTCAGAATGTGACTGATCAACCAAAGTTTCAATTAACTCCCCTCCCAAGCTCTACCTGAAATGAAAATAGGATAAAAAGTATCTCAATCCCTGCTAAGTGTGAAGTATGATGGGCAAAATTCAGGTCAGATGACAGAGATAAGGTACTCAACAACCAAGCAAGTGCCACTTTTTTCAACTGAAAATCACAGTGGATACTGTAGCAATAAAGAATTTTTTCCAGCCAATAACAATAGGGAGATGTCTGAAATGAAGGCTAGGAAAGCATTACAGAATATTTCAGCTATGAAACAATTGTACCCTAGAACTTGAATTAATTAATTGCAGTTGAAAGAAAACAGAGCCATTGTGTTTGACCAAAACTTCTCCTCAGCTTAAGACAATGCATGAACAATTACAGTGATATCCAGTTTAATAAGAACCACAATACTTGAGAGTTTTAAACACAGCAGCATTTCTGTAAGTTTAACCTATAAATAATTTTGCCAAGCATAAACATGGTACAGATTATGTAACTCAACACCTATGGAGATCCTTTTTATTATTCATGAGGACCCTTTGGTATCCATTAAAGAAAAATCTTGTCAGGAGATTTTATGCTATAACCCAAGATCAAGCTCTTCACAAATTTTGCAATTTTTGGTTTTCTCTTTGCAGTTAATACTTGGGGAAAAGGGAGCTTTTGTTCCTTCAAGTATGAACTGTTTGAGGGGCTTTTCCTGAAATTCAATAACCCTTGGCATTTTCAATACCTGCTATGTTTGAAGAGAAGCTAAAAATAATGCAAATTAAAGTTAATTAATTAATTATTAGCTGGTAGCATCTCTATGCAAACTATGCTTGCTTGGTTAGTCTTGTATATGCTATACATTTGGTGTTTCTGGAACAGAAAGAGAAGCTCTTCAAGAAGATACTGCATGTACCAGTTCTGTTCTGCACTTTTGCTTGGGCAAATCCAAAGTCTCAATTAACTTACCATTATCATCGAAAAAAAAAATTATTTTTTGTGAAAGCAGTTATTCTCTGATCACATGATGGCAAAACCCATCATAACTGGTTTGTTCATCAACCATTTCCTTTTTTTGTCATATAGACATATAAGAATTTGGTAGATGTGACAGTCTTTAAATCAATTATTCTTATTTGTCTTCACTGTTTTTTTTGTTGTTGTTGTTGAAATTGTAGTGAGCAAATTAATTGAAGCTCTTATGCCCAAGTTTACATATTTACTCAGTAGATGGTTTTGTCTCAAGTTAGTTAAGGTTTTTTATTTAAGGAGGTTTTTCATGAGTTTTACTCTACCTGCTAAAGAAATTTAAGGGGATTGTGTCATTGATAACAGAATTTTTTTATACACATTTTCAGGTGTTCATTGTCAAGGGAGAGGAAAATTTACATGTTATGTTCCAGACTGTTAAAGGAAATGTACAGGATACAGCAGTCAGGATAAAAGGAAACGTGCATGACGCAGCTGAGAAAATGCATGATAATATGCACGAAGCAGCTGAGAAAGTGCATGTGATGATAAAGTCCACAAAAGATAATATGTCTGATGCTGCTGAAAGAGTTCAAGAGATACTGAAAACTGCAAAGGACAATGTTCAAGAAAGCATGCATGAAGCTGCTGATAAAGCAGAGAGGATCTCAAAGAAGGCAATTGAGTTGGCTCGCTCAGGGTGGTATCTTCTTGCACATATTGAACTTCCAGAATGGCTGCGTGACAATGACTTTCTCTCACATCATCACCGACCACCAATGCCATCATTCAGATCTTGCTTTAAGAGCATCTTTAAAGTTCACAGTGAAACTGGAAATATTTGGACCCATTTGATTGGTTTTGTTGCATTTATTTGTATCACATTCTACATGTTTCTTCGACCCATCACCAGCACCAATCCATTCCCAAAAGACTGGCAAGAGAAGCTAGTGTTTGGGGCATTCTTCACAGGTGCAATCTTGTGTCTAGGGTTCTCATGGATATTCCACACAGTGTACTGTCATTCTATCACAGTTTCCAAGATATTTAGCAGGTAATCTGATTTAAAAAGATATTGTAAACAAGTTGCATCTACTGGTAACAGATGCTTTTGAATCCATAATTTCTTCATTGTGAAGACTTAATGATGGCACATAACTACTATGTAATAATTTGAATAAAGGCTGATAGTTTTGAAAGAAACTGTTTGGGGCTGCTTCGGTGGGAGTAACGAAATAATTTGGATATATCAACAAAGTTGAAATGGTAAATTGGCCACCATAACGATTACAAAAGCTGACGTTTCGAGCATTAGCCCTTCGTCGGAGCGAATAGAGGAATTGTGGGTTGTGTGTGCTTTTAAAGGCAGAAAATGGAGCTACGTCATTGGTGGGAACATGGCAACGAGAAAAACATGAATAAATTAGTGGAATGAAAAGCTTTCGTTGTACACACAACCCACAATTGCTCTATTCGCTCCGACGAAGGGCTAACGCTCGAAACGTCAGCTTTTGTAATCGTTACGGTGGCCAATTTACCATTTCCACTTTGTTGATATATCCAAATTATTAAGTAGTAATTTGTCCACAAAGGATAAGAGTAGAATGGGTCTGACCTTCATTTAACATTTTGTCTGCAAAACTGGAGCTTTAGTAGGTAAAGTTGCTTTGATAAAGCTGTTTTGTTGTCAGCTCCTTTTCCTCTTTCATGAAAACCCCTGGGGTGTATCATTTGTCTATTAGTAGCATGGTGGTCTTCACAAGGGTCTAATAGTATGTTTGATAAACAGGTTGGGGTGGAATATATTGATTTGAATTTTTCTCATTCTTGGATTGATTGTTCAAAAACCAATTTATACCTGTAGCTAATCCTGGCTTTGTTTCCTTCAGCTCTGTCTTAAACAGAGATGATACATCATTATAAAATTCCTAATGAGCAGTACTGCTCATTTAGCTTGACTAACTGTTGATTTTTTTTTTTTTCTTTTTTTGTAAGGCTTGACTATTCAGGAATAGCTTTGTTGATCATGGGTTCATTCATTCCTCCACTTTATTATGGGTTCTACTGCTCAAGAATTCTGAAGATTATCTACATGTCCCTGATCCTTACATTGGGAATCTTATGCATAATTGTGTCTTTGTGGAGCAAGTTCAGCACACCAAAATACAGAGGTCTTCGAGC
>NC_142528.1:15144000-15149000 GCF_964205215.1 Stylophora pistillata | reverse complement strand
TCGCAGGTATCACTAGAGAACGTGTTTTAAAGTTTGCGAGTTTGTATGCAACACGATGGTTGCAGTCATTAATTTGTCGCTTTAAACGTTAAACGAGATTTAAGCTTAAATCTTTCTAGATTTTTTGCATAATTTGCTGTGACTGAAACTTTGCTAATCCCGTGAAGTTATTTCGTCGCACGGGCCACGCAGGTATGCCGAGCAACTGGCGCTTTCGTCTACGTAGCTTTCTGCTTTCTGTGCGCGCCAAAATCTAATCTTAGTGGTAAAGTCGTTCACAATACGGCCAAGGTAACAGAGAACGTTAAGTTCGTGGACGACCTCCAGCAAGTGCTAAGAGAAAGCTTAGCTGTGTTTCCGGTTAGCTAATTAAAATCTGAACAAAAACTTATTAACGAGAACATCGTGGGAAAGAGAGATGTTTTCGGGCAGTTACCGAAGGGGTTTAGAAAGAGTTCAATCTTTCAACTGCTGTCTAGAGTATTGAAATTCTTGAGCTAGAAAGGCCACGGATTCTCTTCTAGTCCCTTGGTCATTTGTCATTTCACCTCTTCTGTCGATTGTTGAAGACCAAGTTAAATACCTTTGATCATTGAGAATCGATCCGATGCTGTTTTCAATGGGAAAAACAAAGACCAAGAAATATTGGATGGAAAGGGCGGGTTTGCTTTATTGTAAATGTCAGCTTAGTAGTACAGGGTCATCTGCCCACATCTAATAAGCAAAAGTTTCCACGCTTAGCTTTTCTTTTTTTTCAAGCGAAGATGAGATTTGATTTTGGCACGCACAGAAAGTTGCGCAATTACCAGTTGCTCGACATATCTACGTGGCCCGTGCGACGAAATAACTTCACGGGATTGGCAAAGTTTCAGTCACAGCAAATTATGCAAAAAATCTAGAAAGATTTAAGCTTAAATCTCGTTTAACGTTTAAAGCGACACGTCAATGACTGCAACCATCGTGTTGTATACAAACCTCGCAAACTTTAAAACACGTTCTCTAGTGATACCTGCGAAAGTATTCAGTATAATTTCCGGTAAGATTTTCGCGGACAATCTGATCGATTTCTCTTACATTATGTGCTGAGACTGAAACTTTCACCTCAAGGAAATCTCCGTCGAACGGTCCAAACAAACATAGTGAGCAACTGAGCTACTAGTATATGTCCGTGTTAAAACACACGAAAGGACTCTAAAACACACTTCATTCTGATTGGGCAGAAAAACAGAAAGATTTTCTGGCACCAATCAGATGGCAGAACGACTGCGACCGTTTTGAACTAGTCTTAAAGCAACAAGAACGGGGACGGCGACGGGGACCGCAGGCTCTCAGGGAAAATCCAAATAACTATCTGCGCATGACTGGCGGGAAAAAGTTTGACGTTCTGCGTTCGGGCCCGACGTGAAACGAGTCAATTTGACGTTGGCCGAAAACGTGGGTGTTCCCCTCTCTGCTATCGACGTGAGCATTCCTTTCCCTGCTATCTAAACGTTAAATATTCCCAGGAGACAATCAAAAATAACTTTCATCGCTTTTTTTCTTTCATAAAGTGAGATTATTCTTTAAATTGATGGTTTGTTTTTAAACAGAAACGTCGAGACTTACACCATTGACCAACATGAAAGTAAGAAATTGTAATGTAAATAAGCTTACCTCACACAGATATCAATCGAAAATTATCCGCTGAGAATCACTCAAAAGTCAAACAGTTTGACAAAGAAGATATTCTCGCCAGATTTAAAAGTGCAGAGAGCACTACAACTTCTGTAGCCGTTTTGGTTTTTTTTATCTTCCAGCACAACATCTTACGAGAATATATTCTTCCAATTTACTTTGTAGGATTATGATACTGTATGTTAGGTTTTATAAGGTATTTTTGGGTTCAACATCACAACGGCAGAGCCTTTTTTGAAGGCGAATCCATTGGTTCGTTTAACTCCACAATCTGCATTTACTGCAACAAAAACTTTAATTTTCTTGACTGTGTATCGCTTGTAAATATGTTCGAGATTGTCAAGTTGAAAATAATCCAATGCACTTTTAAAATAAGGAAAATATATCTTGACGTTTCGAGGCTTCAGTCGCTTTATCATCCGCAGATGATAGCATTTCATTAACTAGTCTGTATTTTTATAGAAAGGGACAATTTAAAAAAGGGTATACAATTTTATTATATAGGTTTCGTGGCCTTTTTTTGTGTGCATTAAACCAGCCGAACTTGTTATTAAACCATGAAAAGTTGCCTGTATTCTGCAGGCTATTATTTTTTCTTAAGTCGAAAGGTGACCCTATGATAAGTGTGTTTTATCAGCTGTTTTGTACTGGCAGTTCAATCTACTTTGTTTATGTTTAAGGTCGACTACTCCAATGTACTGGACGAAAGATCACGATTTACTTTTAGTAAGAGAAATGCTAACTGTTGATCCGTATAGCCAGCCGAAGGGAAGTAGGGAGAGAGCGAGACTGTGCGAAGAAATTGCCTCAAACCTGAGGGCAGTGTCGGAGCCCTGTTTCTCAGTTTCTTTGAGGTCTGTAAGAGACCATGTAAACCTGGTTCTAATAAAGAAACAAAAGAAAGGCTGCAGAAGAAAGCAAGGCCAGTGGAATAGCAGTTGATGAGCCTTCAGAGGTTGATGCAGCAATCGAAGAAATATGTGAGAAAGCTGAGGCTGCAGAGAGAGATCAGCAAATGATATCAGTGGAAAAAAAAGCCAGTGCAGAGAAAGAGAAAAAGCAAGTGGAGGATATTAGAGCCAAGGCTTTGGAGAGAGTTGGAGAAACAAGAAAAAGAGTGGTTGGTGATGAGGTTAGTGAAGAGCCCGAGAAAAAGGAGAAAAGAACAAGGAGATCTGGAGCAGAGACCATGGTATATCTGAGGGAGAAGTCAGAAAAAGAAAATCAGGCAAGAAGAGCTAGAACTTAAAAAAAAGGAAGTGTGCCCAAGCAAAGCAGCAAGAGGAAATGACACAGCAACTGATCCATCAACAGGAGCAGCAGCGAACAATGTTTGCTAACCTCCAGCAGCAGCAACATCAGCAGCTTCAACAGCTAAGCCAGATGCAAATGACTATAATGCAGCAACAACAACAGAACCAGGCACTAGTGGCTGTGCTGCAAGAGCTTGCCAAGAAGCAGTAGACAGAATAAAAACATGTTAAGTTTAGTTTAAGTTGATATACTATGTATTTGTTGTAGTTCAATTTCATCCTTGTTTCAATTTGTCTTTTTCTTTGTTTTCCACTCATTTTCATGTTACGATACACAATATTGAACCAAGGATAAAATTGTTGTTCTTTATTGGGTTAAGACAATTACAGAGTTCATATTCAAAAAGTAAGCATTTGGAAGGACCATGGCAATATGCCCTGGTGTGCCAGTCTTTTATGGTTGTTAGTGCTTGTATATAATTACACCAGTGATCTCTATGGTGATCCTTCTCCCATAAGAAAAATACAAACTGATTCATGGCATCTGTAGATGGTAAATTTATTGCAAAATCTGAAATGGCCAATTAGTTTTATTCTAGACCTGGTAATGACTCATAGATGAGGATTACTTAAAATAATTTTGTATCTGGATATTGGGCGTGGCTTATGAAACGTACAGGGTCACAAGCCCCCCTACCTAGGCAGATGGGGCACATGGAAATGTTAAAGGCATAGGGAGGAGCAAACCTTTTATTGAGTTTGAAATATTCGATTTTGATATTTGTGTTGGTTGCATATTTGTTCTTTTTTTGTGACAACAAGAAGATTTTAGCCTTTTTTTGGAGAGGGGGGATGGGAGGTCATTTTAAAATTCAAACCAAAAGTACTTGGAAAATATGTAGTTATTTTAGAGGTAATATGACTTCATTAGTACCTACATGCAGCTCTCTGTAACTTTACTTTAAAGTACCCCAGGGGTCAAACATGAGAAAGGATATTATACTTCCCCCTCCCATCCCATCAACCTACACAGCAGAATGTATTAAATATATTAAATATTAATATTCTTTAATGTGTGGCAAATCCTTATCCTCCCTCCCTAAAATTAAGCAAAGTATTCTTCCAAGGTGGGTGGATCCAGCTCAAAAAACTCAGAGGTTGTGTTGCCATATAAGCATGTTAATGCATTTCTTAATAAGGCACAAACAATGTACATCTTTCCTATTGAAGTCCGATCTTGAGGTTCTTTTTGAAATCTACAAACTTGAAGTACTCAACTATGTCTCCAAAGAGCCACTCTACAGAGACTCTCACTGAGCTCATAGCCCTATTAAAATTTACCATCTGTGGGGTGAGTATCATGTTTCTAAAAGGGGTCTGGAGGTGCACCCTCAATGGGTAGGCGGGGTCTCCATAAACACAAAGTGGACGACCCGCTGGCCCAGGTGAAAAAGCATAGCGTTGCATATCTTGAAGAAGATTGGAGTCTGCTAGCATGGCAGCGTCGTGTCGTCTCCCCTCTATGAAAAAAAGGAGACAAATTAAAAACATTTAGATTAAAAATTTTCGGGTCTTTTTCTGAAGGGTAATTTTATATTCCATTTCCCTTACCGATTGGTCCATACATATTTCCAATAATTCCATTTGGTAATGCCACGGATTGGAATTTTACACCGTGAACTCTTTTGTGACCATTGCAGACAATGCGCTGATTTTGGCCAGGCTTGCTTATTGGACTAACTGTCCCATCAATAAAGCCAAAACAGTTATCCAAGGGGGATCCCTTAGCTGTTATGGCGTTACTGTATATTTCCAGTGAATGAGGGTTGAGGATGCTATCATTCCACTGCAAAATTCTGTGACTGTGTGCCTGGTAAATGTAGTCGATCATGTAGTTGTTTATCATGCACAACACTTGAACAGGCTTCCCAAAGCGAGCTATCATGTCTGAATATCGACAAGGATAGCTATGTCTCTTCAGAATATTTAGAAAAATGCAAAGAGTCTCCAATCCACTACAGATACTTCTTTGATAGCATTCCACTACCTAAGGAATCCCCAATACTTCAGCTG
>NC_142528.1:15059000-15139000 GCF_964205215.1 Stylophora pistillata | reverse complement strand
AACGCAAACAAAAAATACTGCAACAAATAAAATATGCAACGCAAACAAAAAAAAGTAAACGCAAACAAAAAAATTGGAACGCAACGCCAAGGGAGACTGGGTAATAATTCTTAGTTTCCCGCCAACACTCGTTCCATCCTTTGATTGTTCGCCTTTCCGAAACCATGTTTTGCAGCGAACTTATGACAGTATCATGCTGCTCCTTTAAAAAATCGATAATAACTCTATTTTCATACCCTTGATGAAAGTAATCTTCTATAATCCTACGCAGATCGCTTTCGTCCATAACCAAAAGCGAGTTCCAGTTCATGCTGTTTTGGCGGGAAACTAAGAACTATTACCCAGTCTTCCTTGGCGTTGCGTTCTAATTTTTTTTGTTTGCGTTTTCTTTTCTTTTTTTGCTTTCGTTGCATATTTTATTTGCTGCAGTACTTTTTGTTTGCGTTGCATTTTTTATTTGCCTCGACACTTTTTTTCTTTGCGTTGTGATTCTTCTTTTATTTGCTGCAGTATATTTTTTATTTGTTGCAGTATATTTTTTCTTTGCGTTGAGCCTTCTGGGTCACCGTAAAAATCTCGTTTAACGTTTAAAGCGACATATCAATGACTGCAACCATCGTGTTGTCGCAAACTTTAAAACACGTTCTCTAGTACTAGTGATACCTGCGAAAGTATTCAGTATAATTTCCGGTAAGTTTTCGCGGACAATCTGATCGATTTCTCTTACATTGTGTGCTGAGACTGAAACTTTTCATCTCAAGCAAATCTTCGTCGCACGGTCCAAAAAAACATAGCGAGCAACTGAGCTACTGAATTCAACAACTGGTGGCTCAAGCTGAACAATGAGCGTAGCAACATTGGTTTGCTTCGCACTCTACGTAACCGCTCTACTTTCGATACTATGTCTAAAGTGAGAAAGCTTATTCCACGGAATGACCATGTAAAGAATAAGGACCGCAGTGATGGATTAACTTCTTTCCTGTCAAGCGATGGTTATGTCTGCCACACTCTAATTCCAGAGCTTGATAAAGTCACCCACATCAATCGCCTGGGCATGTATCCGTCTCCTATTAGTGTCTCCATTGCAAACTTTGGATGGCTTCTGTTTCTTTCGTGGGACAGAAAATTGGCTTCTTACACTCTTTATCGCACCCGTTTACATAGTCCTGTCGACAAAATATCTATTATCGAGAAGAATCTTGCTTCAACTCAAATACACTGCGAGGGTATAACGTCGCGTTTCTGAACTTGTCGGATGGTCGTGTCTTAATCGTCGAACTTGAGGACAACCATGTGTACCTGAATTCAAGCAAGATAACATCGATCAGTTAAATGCTTATGGACTCTGAAAGAACACTTTGGTTTGCCATTTACTGGAACACTGGCGGAGGTGCGCAAAGAAGCAGGGAAATTTCTTAAGAGGAACGAGGCAGAATATGCATCACTTGGACATGACAAACGCCGAGTAAACTTCATGGACAAGGCTATCGAAGCGCACATTCAGGCGATTACGTTAGTTGATAGAGAGCTTGTGTTCCTAGCAGACTCACATTCCAAGAAAATACATAGTGCACAGCTCAAGTATGACGGATATGGGGTATGTGCGATATATGTCCAACGCATCATTGGCTATGGGGACGATTGGGATTCTGTTGTCAGTCTTTGTGTGAACAACAACAAGTTGTTTGTGTCACACAATGAAGGCATAACACTAATAGAACTTGCCTCCTGTAAAAGCCAAGTCGTTTACAGATCTGATTGTAAATTAAAGTTAGCTGAAAATAAAAGCCGGAATTTGGCCCTGCCTGGCAGAGTTACGATTGAGAATAACACCTCCAAAAGTAAAAGCGAATGCACTCCTGGAGGGACTTACACTGGCGGACTTAGAATTTACACGTTATTGACTACCGAGCTAAAATCATACCATCTATAGGCGTAAATTACACGACTTCTCATCGCAATTTCAACTGAGAAAAAAAACACCGGTACACTGATCGTGCAGTTTTAAGAGATGGAGTTGGTGATCTTTGTTGAAATCTTTGTGACAAGGAAAAATTCTATAAGGAAAAGATAATTAGTCCTACCAATGAACTGTTCCTTACTGTTAATAAATGTCGTTCAGTTGAAGATTAAAGCTGGAAACTGGCCCTGGCTGACGGAGGTGCCATTGCTAATTGTTTCTCTTGGAGAAGTAAAAGTGAATCGCACTCCTCCAGATCCAACGGTCATATTTTCCTTCTCCTCCGTACCATGACAAAGGACCCTTAATGAACGACACTAACTCGTACTCTTTATATGCCTCTAGACGAACTGGATGATCAAACAATACATCGAAGCCACAAAAGTTTTTAGTATCATCCCATTTCGAAGTGTATGTTCCTGATTTTTCCACATCGGGAGAGTTGCCAGTAGTATCTTTAACTACAATAGATACTGAATACTGACCACGTAGAGAGCCAAAATGTTGAACGCCGTACAGTTCGGCACAATTGTTTACACTAAACTTTACCCGATCAGGTTTACCACTGGTATAACGCCACCAAGAACGCCTCGTACCATCCGCGAAGATCTTGGAAAAGCGGTAACATCGATTCCAATGCTTTGATCCACCCCTTCGTGGTGCTTACGAAAATGGCAAACATGCCGTCTCGTGTAAAATGCCAGTGTAGTGTTTCATCATGACTGCTACCTCTAGAGGAGTAAGAATATTTGAATCAAGCACAAATGATGAAAACTCTTTGACTGACATCAATGGAAACATTATTGCTTTCACAACATCCTCTCCAAGAATTCGCCTCTTTGTCTCTTCATCGGGAGTCAACCCTTGCCTTTCACTTTCTTTGGTGGCTCAGCAATCCACAGCTTTGAAAAGTTCCACTTCTGTTGCATTCATCATTTCCTTCTTCACGAGAGATTCGACAAGAGATCTGTCAACTGTATCAAATTCATGTGATGTCACAACTTTTTCTGTCTGTTTCTCAATCACTTCCCAGCACCGACCTTCCAAATCTTTATCATATTTCTGAGCGTGTGGTAGACTGATGATAAACACGTTCGAGGCTGTGAAATTATCTCGTAGATATTCTCTACATTTCTCAGCGACCGAAGGCACCATGTATTTGTTCGCCAAGTACAACAGTTGCATCACATTACTTCCGTTGAGATTCACTTCGTCGCTGTACAAGAAGCGGAGTAACTCCAATAGACCCTCGTATTCACAGTCAGGCAGTTCAATAGAGTTTTTAGTCTCCGCTATTTGACCATAGAACATGGCAAAGAACACATGACTACTCAGATCGAGCTCAAACTTGTGAGCAGGGATCACCTTTTTACTTTCACTTTCATCGGTCGACACAGCTACAATAAACTTCACATCGCTTAGTAACTCGTTGTTGAAAATAAACTTGGTTCTCTTTGCAATAGATGATAGTTTCGTCTGCCAGTTTTCTTCAGCTGCCATCGTTAAACGTTCTGCCCGCTTCGGGTTTGCTTCACAGGTCGATACAGTGAAACTTCGAGGGGCTCACGGGGTAAAGGAGTAACAGGGCGCTTTCCATTCGACCAAAAATTCCGGTTTGAAATTCCAGGTATTTCATGTGACGAATGGAACAGTATTTTCCGGTTGGTTGGACCAAGTCGTTCCAGGCCAACATGTTTCAAGTTTCGCGCGAAAATGCGAAATAAACAAAGGGGAAAAAAATATGGTGGACTCTTTGTCTCTTTTACTTGCTTTGGAGTTGCTTGACGACTCTGAAGTTGAATCAAGCGATGTATTGGGCGAGGACGACGATATAACGTTGTTCAGTGTAGCAAGCTGTTACATGCGTAGGAATTTAAATCGAGTCTGCGACTTTTTTGAGGGCACGATACCGCTTTATTTTCCTGATGAGTTCAAGAGCCACTTTAGAATGACGAGACAAACTTGCGAGCTGTTCACTCGCGCTGTAATATCCACAGGAATGATACCACTTGGAAATGGATCTGGGCGAGCTGCCATCCCATCCTCAAAGCAAGTTTTAGCTTTCCTTTGGAGTATGGGTAACCAAGAGCCTGCTCGAGCATTCGTAGACAGGTTCGACATTACAGTGAGTTGCGTGAACCGCGTTCTGAAACGCCGTATCACAAGCGGCAATTCATCTTTCAGGCCAATTCATCCGATGGCCTAATGGTGAGTTTCTTTGGTCAGTCACAGAACAAAACAAGTAGAAGATAAATTTGCGACAGGAATGTTCGAATGGAAAGGAATTTTCCGGTTATTCCGATTTTCCGGAATTTTAGGCCAACCTCGCAAGGTACACCTAAAAATCCGGAATGAAATTCCGGGAATTGTCTGTTCCATTCACTCTCCCACCCAGAATTTTCGGAGTTTTTGGTCGAATGGAAAGCGCCCACAGTCAGTCAATACTACTCCCTCAACCTGTTTAAAATGTGACCGCTGAACTTGCATGATATTAGGCTCCTAACTCGCGCATTCGAGTAAATTCCTCGTTTCCAGGCTAGCTCGAGTGCATTCACTGTGTAAACGATTTAGAATCACTTTAAGGACCTCACTCTAACTCCTTTTTGTAATCATTGTCACATTTCTTCTGAGAGAGAGAAATAGTATTAAAAGTAAAAGAGTCTCAATTTGTCAAACTAAATAGCAAAGCCTTTGTGAATTATTGTCATATAGCGTGTCCATCACCTTACCACAGATATTCATGGCAAGGCACCGGCCCAATAAATGGGCCTTGTGTGGCGAAAGACAATTTGTAAGCTAGGGGGAGGCCAAGACTGTTTCAAAGTCACAACTCGTTTGCTTTTATTACCGCTCCCATCTTTCTTTTTAACATCAGCAAGTCTGTAAGTGATTGAGTCAGGGGCGAAAGATTCATCAAAAAAAAAGAATGCGACACGAAGGATAGAAAGGACTTATGCACCTAAGTGTTTGAAAAAAAACTCTTATGCTGTATCTCAAATAGTATAGCAAAAAATAATCGAAGGAGTCCTTAAAACAGTGAGTCTCTCAGTCTAAGGTTTGAAAGACTCGCCTGTATAATAATAATAATAATAATAATATTATTATTATTAAAACAGTGAGTCTCTCAGTCTAAGGTTTGAAAGACTCGCCTGTATAATAATAATAATAATAATAATAATTATTATTATTATTATTATTATTAAAACAGTGAGTCTCTCAGTCTAAGGTTTGAAAGACTCGCCTGTATCATAGATGTCAACAATAACTAGATCACGGAGTTGGTAGCTTGGAAAGTTTATGTTCTTTTATCGCTGCGATATTATGGAATAAGCTCTTACCAGATCATTTCAATCAGTAAGGATGGCGATTGGTCTCGATTCTGGCCTCTACCAGAGTGAACCATTATTAAAATCGTCCTCTTAAACCTTACTGTATACCAGTGGCCAGATCACAATTACTGAACAAGTTAACTTTGCATTGTTCCAAAGCGAGCCGTGACTCGTTCTACGAACGAATCGGGAGTAGTGTCTACGATTCTTTTCTCTTTATGTTGGTGTTTTTAGTTTCGCTAAAACTACCTCCGACTGCTTTCATCATTTTAATGACGTCATCTTTTGTATATCTCGTGTTACTATTTACGAGACTGCAAGTTCTGTTTTGGGTGGAATTAAGAGTCTTCCAGTTGAGGTTGAATTGAAACAAAAGGACATCAGCTTCTGTTTTCTTTGGTCGAAAGTATCACTTACACCACACATACTTATTTTCATACATCGCTAGATAACAAGTTGAGAGTGCAAAAACCGCTTATCGAACCAAGTACTGTAAACTCGTTATCTCAGTACTCAACTAACACGCCCAAATACGCGCTTCTGCACTAACTTAAGCGAATAAAACCAAATGAAAACAAGACACAACAAATCATGGAGAACATTGGATTGTGGGCTGCGAGCAACGCCATCAATCAGTTTATTGAACTACAATTGAGATATATGATTATAATCGTAACCGGATCTGTCAACTGCGAGTAAGCGAGCCAGTGGGGCCAGAAAAAACCTGCCTAAAAAAACCCTGTAGGGAAAACACAGGACAGGAAATCTGGGACGGGCCAGGCATCACTTACGTCCCCCACCAGGACTTCTAGGCAACAGGAAATAGATGGACATAATAAATACGATAAATAAATTGATTGCAGTAAATAGTAAACTAGAACTACAATAGTTATAAACTAGCAAAAAAGCACAAAATAATCGCAAACTAATGACAAGAATAAACTGTAAACTAGCGTAAAGTATACCCTCAGAGCAAAAGCGATTTTGAAACGCTTAAACGAACTTTAATCGTATGTTTAATGTATCTGTTCTTCGAGGAAGGACACCTCCACCCAACATGCATATCCAATAAATCGCCCGGTATGCGCCTACAAGCGGCGTTCGAGCTGCACCGAGCTGCGTGCCGTACTTTGAAACGTCGTCAACAAAGGGCCGGATGCACTTCTTGAATTCCTCTCTAAGAGTAGAATTAGACACGCCCTTGCTAGCGTGGAAATACCCGCCAGATTTGGACTTCACAATACGACGAACAAGCGGAAGCGATGAATTAGACTGCGAAAAAACCTGAATAATTCACTCAGTAATGGAAACTGGGCACGTAGATTTCCCAGACCTGGCAAGATAAGAGGTGTGACCCTCCCGATACTGGTCATTTTTTCGCTTGGAGACATAAATAGACATATGGTCAGCATTAATAGTCACATCCTTAAGGCAAAAACTGTTAATTTCATCAATACGAAAAAACCCATAGAAACCAACTAACAATATGAACAAAAAACGAAGAGTGGCAAGAGAATTACTCGCAACATAACATTCGGCAATTGCCTGCAGCGTGTCTACAGATAAAGGCTCCTTCGGGTTAACAGGACGCGCCAATTTTCTTTTCGCGCCCTCAAGAGAAGATTTCACAAGGGGATGGTTGACAGGACATATTTCTAGCCCAGCCATAGAGTGGGCCCACTTAATGCCATAAACAACAGCTTCTATGGGGGAGACACCCGTATTGTTCGCAAGGCAAACGTTCGTAAGTTCTGTAATAAAAAGTGCAATGTGCAAGGGCTTCGCCAGAATGACAGGGACACCAATCTTCGAGGATGCCCATCCGCGCCATCTCAACCAGCCTGACTTGTACTTAGTTAAGATAGACGGGGCCCTGGATCCCAACTGCAAATCAAGAAGATCTGGAACCAAGCTGCGTAGTAATGGGTCCTCCAAGGCTGCCGCGTCGCTCCAAATCCCGGAAATCAGAACATCTGAAAAACAAAAACACAAGGTGAACGAAACGACAACGGAAAACTGAAAAAAGCAAGCTCATACAGAATGGCAATATCGGTATAAGAGGATATTCCAAACGCGATGGTCGGCTGCGCGGCATAAACTAACCCATACCTACTAAATTGCAAAGTGAATCCAGGTGCCACTTCAGGCTAGGTGCCATTACAGGCCAGGTGCCATTACAGGCCAAACAAACGCCCCATCGGGCCGAACATTAGCCAACTTAGGCCTCAAGACAAGCCACATAAGGCTAAAAACATACGCTAAATCAGGCTCTAAAATGCGCCAAAAAATCCAAATATGCGTAACCAAAAAAGATACCGGAAAAAGGGCACCGCCGGGCTCAAAAAGTATGCCACGAAGGCTAGACAACTCACCTAAAATCTAAACGCAAAGCCAACATTCTGAACTTCGGACAACGACGAAAAATAGAAGGTCGAGAGTTATAGATCTGCTTCTGACCAGGACCCTCCAATAGTAGATCCTCGACTGCAGGCAGAACAAACACTTCCACGACATACGAGCTAAACCGAGAAGACCCTTCACGCAAGAAAGGCCAAAAATGAGCGGAGGGCCATTCGGGGATGATCAATGTCCCGCGGCCAAAGCAAGACATGAGATGACGAACAGAATCGACGATCAGACTAACTGGGGGACATATCCAGTTGTTTTCGGCGCTCCAGTCTTGTGCCAATGCGTCGACCCCACTGCATCCGGGAGAGGCAAACTTCGAGTTAAACCGAGGGAGCTGAGCATTGTAATAGGTCGCGAAGCGGTCGAATGTATGAGGACCTCATTTAGCATCAAGGAGGCGAAAAACTGAAGGATTGACGCGCCAATCGTCTTTGTCAACGAATCGGCTAAGGAGATCAGCCCTCTCATTCTGCGACCTGGGAATCCACTGTGCTTCAAGGGTGATCCCGTTTGAAAAACAAAAATCAAAAATGCTCAAAGCAACAGACTGGAGGTGAGCTTTGGAACTGCCAACAGAAACTATTCTCGCGGCGCCTTGATTGTCGGTGAAAACTTTTACTCTCTTCTGCTGCAGCTTCTCCGCATAGGACAATAGAACATAATAAATAGCTTTCAACTCGCGGTACGTGGAGCTCTGACCAAGATCTTCAGACGTGAACATGCCGCTAGCCGTTACGCCGTCCAAGGAGGCCGAAAACCCGCCGAAGGCGACATCACTAGCATCAGAGAAAATAACCGTCGACAAATCAGGGGGTGGACGAAGAGAATAGCCGTTAAACGAGTCGATATTGCTGTACCAAAATCTCAACTCCTCCAAAAGAGCCGGAGAAAAACGAAGGGTGTGGTCCCACGCTGATCGTGATTCAATTGCCAGGTACATTTGCCTGGTTAGAAGACGTGAGATGGGCCCCACTGCCAAGGCTACAGAAATTATAGAACCGGCGATTCTGGCCAATTCTCGATACGAGGACGACGTATCTCCAATTACAGAGCCTAAAAGACTCTTAAGCTTTTCCACCTTCCTTTCAGGAGTATGAAAAGACATAGTAATAGTGTTAATCACGAAACCCAGCCATTCGCCTACTTGCATGGGATGCCAATGAGATTTGTCTTCATTCACAAGGAGACTTGAGGAGTCGAGCTCTTTCTTTTGGATAATGGCAGCTGCTGCGGCGGAACACTTATCGGGTAGACTTCCGAGCCCATCGTCGAGATAAATAAAGTTATTGTGACCCATAGAGCGCCAGCGACAGACTAACGGACGCAATAATTTGGTGAAGCAAAAACAGGCGCTGCTAAGGCCGAAGGGCAAAATTACGAAGGTAAAATATCTTGGCACGCTGTTGAACTGCCAAGAAAAACCGAGATACCGCTGATGCTCCAAGCAGATATCAACATGATGATATCCGGACTTAAGGTCCCATGTAAAGAACCAGTGCCCCTCCTCGAGGACTTCAGATAGGGAGCGAAGATCCTCGTACTTAAATTTGAACCTCACAAGGAACCTGTTAACGTGCCTGAGATCGATGACTAAGCGCAGCTTCTTCCCTTTAGCAACTGACAAGGGGTTAACGCAAAATGGCGGAACACTGTGCTCAATAATGCAACCGTAGGCTAAAAGCTCCGAGATGGCTTGTGTCACAAATTCAGAATGCTGAAAGGCCGATCTATTATTAGCCAAAAAAACACGAGGGCGGATATTTCGCGAAAGGAAGCCTGTACCCACGCCTGATGGTGTCAAGCACAAATTTAGGAGCATTCAAGGTACTCTTCCAAAATTCAATGGAGGCGCTCAAACGATCCTTGACACCGCTCCTAGTGCTTTTAACATTAAAATCGTCGTAACTACCCAAAAAAAAGGAAGAAAAATCGAACTCAACTGAATGCTGAAGAACGTTCTCTGAGCTTGAATCCACGTCTAGTCAAGAATGGCGCGAGTCACTCTTTGGCGCAACAGACGGCTTAGAACAGAAGGCGCTCAAATGGCCAAACTCCCCGCACTATAAGATAAACAACGCAAATTAAAGTTCTGTATGCGATGGCGTTCACAACCCGAAGGATGAATACCAGTTAACCTTAGACTTATATACCACTATGCAAATAACTACACGCAAGAGACATACCGGAATGCGTACTTAGCGAGGACCACATTCCATACAGAACGTGCAGAAAACAAATATCTGCTAAACTTCGTAACGCAGATATTTATATATTTTCAAGGTGCAAATTGCTTTGTCTCTAAGTTCCTTGTAGCTCCATGATGGTAGAACATAAGGGCCGCTTTGGGGAAAATTCCAGAGTACAAGTCTTCGTGGTGGACTTAAACGCTAAAAGGTTTTATTTTATTGGACTGCAAAGCTAGATTCATACCATTCTTAGGGCCTGATTACATGAGCCGGGCTGGCCCGGTTAGCCGGGCTGATTTCTTTTGTTTTGGTGTTCGCCAAAGCGTGAAAACAAAAGAAATCAGCCCGGCTAACCGGACCAGCCCGGCTCATGTAATCAGGCCCTTAATTTATCTATCTATAGGTGTAAAGTACACACGACTCTTCATCGCAATCTCAAAAAAGAAAAGCACTGATCATCAAATTTCGACCGCTGAAATTTGTGATTTGTATTGAAATCTTTCACATAAGGAAAAAATGTACAAGGAAGAAAATGTTGATCTAGCAGCGAACTGTTCCGTATTTCGAGTAAATGTCAGTTGAAAAGAAATGCTGGAAACTGGCCATTACTGTCGGTGGTGCCATTGCTAGGGTCTATTGCACTAGTGAAAGAGAGTAGCGCTCCTCCAGACTCGACCTTAACGGTCCGTTGACCTTCTTTTCCGAACCATGACATAGGACCCTTGATAAGCGACACCAACTCGTGCTGTTTATTTGCCTCCAGATTAACTGGATGGTCAAATAATACATCGAAGCCATAAAAGTTTTGAGCCTTGTCAAATTCTGAAGTGTATTTTCCTGAAGGGTTCACAACACTGAAACGTTTGAGGTTAGATCTTCAACTTCAGTAGATACTGTATATTGGCCACCTTCAGAGCCTAAATGTTGAACGCCGTACAGTTTGATAGGTTTGTTTACCCTAAAGTTTACCCAATCAGAATCACCCGAGATATAAGACCAAAACCTACTTATCACGTCGGGGTGGATGAATTTGGAAAAGCGGTAACATCGATGTAAATGCTTTGGTTCAATCCTTCGTAGTGCTTGCGAAAATGGCAAACATGCCGTCTCTGGTAAAACACCATTATAGTGTTTCATCATGACTGCAACCTCGAAAGGAGTAAGAATATTTGAATCAAGAACAAAGGAAGCAAACTCTTTGTCTGACATCAATGGAAACCTTATTGCTTTCACGACATTGTCTCAAAGAATTCGCCTCTTTGTCTCTCCATCGGAGGTCAACCCTTGCCTTTCACATTCTTTTTGGACCAGTGATCAACAACTTTGAAAAGTTCCACTTCCGTTATATTCCACTCTTCCTTCTTCACGACAGATTCGACAAGAGATCTGTCAACTGAATCAAATTCTTCTGACGTCACAACTTCTTTTGTCTGTTTCCCAATCATTTCCCAGCATCGTTCTTCCAAATCTTTATCTTCAAATGTCTGAGCGTGCGGCAGAATGCTAACAACGTTCGATGTTGTCAAATTGTCTTGCAGATATTCTCTACATTTCTCAGCGAGTGAAGGAACTATGTATTTGTTCGCTTGGTACAACATTTGCATCACGTTACTTCCGCTCAACTTCACTTCGTCGCTGTACAAGAAGCGAAACAACTCAAATAGACCCTTGTAATTACAGTCAGGCAGGCTAACAGAGCCTTCGATCTCCGCCATCTGACCATAGAACATGGCAAAAAACAGAGGACTACTCAGAGCGAGCACAAACTTGTGAGCTGGGATCACCTTTTTACTTTCGGTCGACGCTGCTACAACAAACTTCACATCGAGGGTCATCAAGGGTCTGGGCCCAATGGCGGTAAGACGTGTTCCGAGCCTGTCCGTAATTCTATTAAGTTTTTCGCTGTTGGCTTTGTTCTCTGTCAACTTATACTCTCTCAAGCTCTCGAAGAATGCTCAAGTGTATTACGGGGATAAATTCTTCAAGTATTTCAACTCATACCCGGTCGATTTCAATCTAATTTCGCCAAGGCATATGTCAAGGATCGGCGGCCATTTTGTCACCTCACCTCACAAGAAGTTTCAGAAGTCAAGAGTGGCGTACTATTCAAACTGTACGGCTTCCTTCAACCCGGTTGCTCTTTCTGTGGTTAGAAGTGGAGACATTCATCCTCATCCAGGACCTCACAGACAATGTAACTCAAGAAACCCTGGTCCACCTTTGGGAAAGAATACTCTTAAAATATCTTCCTTTAACGCAAGAAGTTATTCAATATGTCTCTGAATAGAGGAAAACTACCTCGTGACTGGAAGTCTGCCAACATCACCCCAGTTTACAAAAATGGTGGTAAAGAATATGTTTCTAACTATCGTCCAATTTCTCTAACATCGCTTGTAGTTAAGACCCTAGAGAAGCTAGTCACAAGACATATTATGGCTCATCTAGAAGATCATGACTTGTTAAGCCCTCATCAATATGGCTTTCGAGCTGGTTTTTCCTGCACATCCCAACTTATTCGCCTATTTCACTCCTGGGCATCAGCCTTAGATAAAAACAAAACATCAGATGTCGTCTTCTTGGACTTTGAGAAAGCGTTTGACTCAGTCCCACACAAACATCTCATCTCTAAGCTTGGCCGATATGGTATCAATGGTCAGATTCTCGAGTGGCTAGGTGATTTCCTGCAAGATCGTTTCCAACGTGTTGTTCTGGAAGGTGAAAGCTCAGACTGGTCCATGGTTTACTCTGGTGTCCCTCAGGGAAGTATTGTTGGGCCAATGTTGTTCTTGTTGTATGTCAACGATATACCTGAGAACTTATCGTGTTCAAGTGAAATGTTTGCCGATGATACTCTATTGTTTAACTCAGATCATCCATCATCTGTTCATCAACCTGTGTGAAAGCTTGTCTCAGATCGTAGACTGGTGTAAAAAGTGGCTTTTGAAACTTAAAGCAACTAAATCCAAATGTATGAAAATCACGAGATCTAGATCTGTAACACCTTGCTCGTACAACATCAATTCAATCCCACTGGAACAGGTTAAAACACACAAACATCTTGGAGTCATTATATCATCTGACTTATCTTGGAAACCGCATGTTCTCTCTGTTGCTGCTAAAGCAAATAAGATACTTGGCCTACTAAAGCGCACATTTGGGAAAAGCTCTGAAGCAATATCAATTGGATACAGGTCTATGGTTCGGCCAATTGTTGAGTATGCCTGTCCTGTGTGGAATCCACATCAACAATATCTTTCTGATAAGCTTGAAAGAGTGCAAAGGAATGCTTCCAGGTGGATCCTTGGTAGTTCTATCGACTATAGTGAACGTTTGAAGTATCTTGGCTGGCCAACACTCAACTCGCGTCGTGAATTTCTTAGTTTAGTGCAATTGTTCAAATTCATTAATGGTTTTTCAAGAGTAGACTTATGTGATTACTTAACTTTCTCCAATAGTCGGACGAGATCTACCAACAATGTCAAAATCTGGACGCCTTATGCTCGAACAAATATCCTCAAGAACTCTTTTTGGTATAAATATATAAAAATCTGGAATGACTTGCCAAGTGACATAGTTAGCTCTAGCTCTGCTAGTAAGTTTAAAAAAAAACTGAAAGAACACATTTTTAAATAATATCAATAATATTGCACCGATATCCATTTATCGATTGACTTGTTTTTTTCAATAATTTTTACCTTTACATTTTAGTTTTATTTTTATTGCATATTGCTTTTATTCTGGGGGCTGCCGTCAATGAGAATTTAGTTCCTCTCTGGCTTGACCCTTTTTGCCTTTTTGCATCTCGATGTTATTTCTATTGTTATCTGTCTGTATTATTATTATTATTATTATTATCTTATTATTTAGGCAAATGAAGTTGTTATAAATAAATAAATAAATAAATAAATAAATCGCTTAACAACTCACTGTTGAAGATAAATTTGGTTCTCTCTGCAATAGATGATAGTTTCGTCTGCCAGTTTTCTTCAGCTGCCATCGTTAAACGTTATGCCCGTCTCAAGTTTGCAACGCAGGTCGATACAGTAAAACTTAAACGAGCTCACGGTGTAAAGGTGTGACAACTAGTTAGTCCTAATCAGCTATTTAAAATGTAACCGCTGAACGTACAAGATAACAAGCTCCAATCTCACGCAACCAAGTAAATTCCTCGTTCCCAGGCTAGCTAGACTACATCACTTCAAGGACCTCAATCCAAATTTCTAACTCCTTTTTGTTATCACAGTCGCATTTCTTTTGGGAAAGGAACAGTATCAATAGTTAAAGAATCTCAATCTGTCAAACTAAACATGAAAGCAAAGCCTGGGCCTGTGTGAATTATTGTCCTAAGGTGCGCTAATCACCGTACCACAGATACTTCATAGCTGGTCGTACTAAATAAAAGGGCCTCGTGTGGCGAAGGACAATATGTAAGTTAGGAGGAGACAAAGACTGTTTTAAAGTCACTCAACTCGTTTGCCTTTATTAGCGCTCCCGTCTTTCTTTTTAACATCGGGTGGTCTGTAACTAACCTAGTTACGGGCGAAAAAATTCATCCAAAGAACAGAATGCGATACGGATACAATGAAACTATACGTATATGTATTTAAAACTATTCTCATGCTGTATCTCAAATTACGGCAAATAATAAAGGAGTCCTTAAAACAGCCAGTCTCTCATCTGGGGTGTCGACGACTCTCGTGTTACATAGTTGTCAACAGTGACTCGGTCTCGGAGGCAGTAGCTTGGAATGTCTATGATCTTTTATCGCTACGATATTATTGAGCAAGCTCTTAGCAGATCATCTTAATCAGTAAGGGTGGCGATTGGTCTCGATTCTAGTCTCTACCAGAGTGAGCCTTTATTAAAATCGCCCTTTTAAACCTTGCTGTATACCAGTGGGGATCACAACCAACAAGTTTACTTTGCTTTGTTCTTAAGCGGGCTGTCACTCGTTTTACGATCTAATCGAAAGTAGTGACGATGATGTCGGTATTTTAGTTTGGCCGGAATTACCTCCAACTGCATACATCATTTTAACGACGTAAATCTCTTGTTACTAATTACGAGACTGCAGTAAATGGCTTGAACCCGGGGGTAACATGTGAAAGTGTAGTGTGATCGTCCGGGTGAGTGTGGTCCTGAGAAGGAATGTTGTCGGTGATAGTGACTGACCTTTCGACAATCTGTGCGGAAGTCAACATCAGAGTCAAGTGAATAGTTGTTGGCGGTAGAATGTTCTTATTTCAGTTCGTGTAAAATGATTGGTCAGTTTTGCCGTGATGTTATTGACTGTAAGACTCAAGTGGCGTAAGTCGTTCGTGATTGGTCTGTTTCGATCCGTCAGTAAAGTTAGGTCGTTCTGTTCGGTTCGTTTGTAATGTTTATATCGTGAATGAGTCGTTTGTATGGAGCCGGTAGTAGTTGACATCTGTTTAGGGGAGTCTGTTCTAAGTTAGTAAACCAGCTTTCCGGAGTCGAAAGTAGTCAGTGCTGTAGGTTAGGCATTGCGCAGAGTCCCAGTCAATATTGTGGTTCGTAAGTCGATAATGTTCAGCAACGTGATTGTTGACATCACCTTTCCTGGTCGCCTGTCTGTGTTCAGTCACTCTTGTTACGGGGTTTCTGCCAGTCTCTCCGAACAAGAACAACTACAACGACGACTTCATCCGACGAAACACTCACCGACCCACTACCACTACCGAAACAAACGACACCGCAACTCCTACGACTACAGCAACCATACCGTACATAGAAGGCATGTACGGTATGACTACACTCACCCGGACGATCACACTGCACTTCCGCAAATTACGAAACTGCAATTTTTTGTTTTGGGAGGAATTAAGAGTGGTTCAGTTGACGTTGAATTGAAACAAACGGACATCAGCTGCTGTTTTCTTTATTGAAAAAAAACGACTAACTGAATACCACACTTAGTTATTTTCCTAAATTTATTAATACATTGTTAGGTAACAAGTTGAAAATGCATTAACCGCTCATCGAACTAAGTACTGTCAATTCATTATCCTAACACTCAACAAACACGCCCTAATACGCGCTTTTCTAGGTTCAAAAGACTTTGCTCGCCAGCAAGCTCCCTGTAACTCAATGACAGAGTATTAAGGTCACTTTATTCGAAACCTGAGGGTCGGAGTCTTCGTGGTGGACTTAAACTAAAATGTTCTACATTATTAAACTACCGAGCTGAAATCATTACATATCGTTTTCATTTCTCTATTTATAGGTGCAAAGTACACGACTCTTCACTGAGTATCTCAATAAAAGAAAAAAAAAAACTCTGATCGCCCAGTTCCAACAGATGAACTAGTTAGGTCCGTATTATAATCTCTCAGACAAGGAAACATCTACCCAGGAAAAAAACTAGCTCGAATAGTGAACTGTTCCGTGTTGTTAATAACTGTCAGCTGAAAATTAAAGCTGGAAACTGGCCCCTTTGGTGGGTGGTGCCATTACCAAATTTTCCTCTCGTAAAAGTGAATCGCACTCCTCCAGATTTAATGGACGTTTGTCCTCCTTCTCCGTACCATGACACAGGACCCTTGATGAGCGATACTAACTCGTACTGTTTGTTTGCCTCTAGACGAACTGGGTGATCAAATAATACATCGAACCCATAAAAGTTTTTAGCATTATCCCATTCTGAAGTGTATGTTCCTGATCGTTTCACAACAGAAACGTTTGAGGTTGGATCGTTGACTCTAGTAGATACTGTATACTGACCACCTTCAGAGCCAAAATGTTGAATGCCGGACAGTTTAATAGGATTGTTTACAATGAAGTTTACACGATCAGGATTACCCCTGTTATAAGACCACCGACCATATATCGTACCTACTTGGAGGATCTTGGAAAAGCGGTAGCATCGATTTGAATCATGATGCTTTGATTCACCCCTTCGTAGTGCTTGCGAAAATGGTAAACATTCCTCCTCAGGTAAAACACCCGTGTAGTGTTTCACCATGACTGCAACCTCAAGAGGAGTAAGAATATTTGAATCAAGGACAAAAGAAGCAAACTCTTTGTCTGACATTAATGGAAACCTTATTTCTTTCACGACATCCTCTCCAAGAATTCGCCTCTTTGTCTCTCCATCGGAGGTCAACCCTTGCCTTTCACATTCTTTGGTGGCCCAGTGATCAACAACCTTGAAAAGTTCCACTTCCGTTACATTCAACTCATCCTTCTTCACGACAGATTCTATGAGAGATCTGTCAACTGTATCAAATTCATCTGATGCCACAACTTCTTTTGTCTGTTTCCCAATCATTTCCCAGCATCGTTCTTCCAAATCTTTATCTTCAAATGTCTGAGCGTGCGGCAGAATCCTAATAACGTTCGATGTTGTCAAATTGTCTTGCAGATATTCTCTACATTTCTCAGCGAGTGGAGGAACCATGTATTTCTTCGCTAGGTACAACACTTGCATCACGTTACTTCCGCTCAAATTCACTTCGTCGCTGTACAAAAAGCGAAACAACTCCAATAGACCCCCGTACTCGCAGTCAGGCAGGCTAACAGCGTCTCCGGTCTCCGCCATTTGACCATAGAACATGGCAAAGAACACAGGACTACTCAGAGCGAGCACAAACTTGTGAGCTGGGATCACCTTTTTACTTTCACTTTCGTCGGTCGACACAGCTACAACAAATTTCACATCGCTTAACAACTCGCTGTTGAAAATAAACTTGGTTCGCTCTGCAATAGTGGATAGTTTTTCCCGCCAGTTTTCTTCGGCTGCCATCATAATGTCTGTTTCCAGCGCGCTTCGCAGATACAGTTTGTAGTGAAGCTTCAATGCAAACGAAATAATCTAACCAGACGCATAGCTTCGTGAACTCGGGCTTTCAGTCCCTTAGGGGACTGCCGCCTTGCCATTGTTACTGTCGTCAGGCCCGTATATGAACTTCATATATTCATCGTATCTGATTTATCATCACGGGTTTCTTACGAATCAACTTAACGGCCTGCTCCCAGTTGGCTTGTTAGCTCAATTGGTAGAGCGCTGCACTAGTATCGCAGAGGTCAGTAGTTCGAATCCCGTACAGGCCTGATTCTTTTTTTTCAGGTCTGATTTTCGCTATTGCATAAATAGCGCTCTCTACTGCGAGGATCGTGCATCATACGTAAGTCCACTTGTGTTTGCTGGAATGTAATGAATGCTGTTATGGTAGTAGCCTGCGTAGCGGCCCTCTGGAGCCTGGCGCGAGAAGGGGCGCGAGGGTCGCGCCAGGCTCCAGAGGGCCGCTACGCAGGCTATTATGGTAGTAGATAACAATCAAAACAATATATTACTATATAGGAGTAGGTTACTACAGATTCCAAAGGTGGAAATTTAAGGACTTTTCAATGACTTTGAAGGCCAAGTTTTAGAAAATTAAAGGACCACTTTTGGAAAGGTTGCATAAGCAATTTAAAAATCATTAAATATTATTTCTCAGCTTTTCCATGAAAGTACTGCAATTTTCAACTTGAAAATTGCCTAGAAAAAGCATTGCAAAAACCAAGCCCTAGTCCTCAAATTCAAGTACTTTCAAGGCTTTGAATTTTTAATTTTTAAATTCAAGCACCTTCAAGGACTTTCAAGGCTGTTACAAACCTTGAGTAGGTAATGTATTTGCTTTTAACTGGAAGGAGAAGGGAATTTTTCATCTATTATTGGTGCTGAGTCATAGTTTGTTGCCAATTTATCACCCAGAGGGAGTTGTCAGAAATCAGTAGATTGAAGCAATATTACTGTTCAGTAGTTCATATTGTTTTTAATAGAAAAATCTCTTGTTGATGGCCGCAACAAGAGAAGCAGTGCTATTTACAGTTTTAGTATATTCAGTTAGAGGCATTTGACTTTCATCAAATACCAAGAGGGAATACAGATATTTTGATTTTTTCGTGGGTTCAAAAATACATGTCATACAAAAAACTGAAAACCATATAAAAAAACTCTGTACATTCACCAACATGGCGGCGATGACGTAACGTGCAAACCACCTATACTTCAATTTCATTATCCTCTGATCTACCCTCACTGAACAATTCAACAAATACTTCTTATCATGTTTTTTAATTTTATTTAATCTTACCCTCTTCGTATTAAGCTTACAAATATCTTTGTAACTCTTCTAACCCTCACATAACGTCGTAGCCAAGAGGACTTCGGTATGCTTGGACGAATACGCACATAAACAAATACCTTCAGTTTTCTGCCCTTTCTTCTGAGACGTTTCAGAGTAGCTTCTGGTATTCTACTGGGTTCTCGATCACGTCTAAATACACGGTTGTGTTTACATGTAAACATAATATGACATAACTCGTTTGATATAGCAGGTTTCGCTTGATATTTCTCGATGAAAGGTTCACTCGTTAAGGATCGCTCTTAAATTGATCTGTCGTAAAGTTCGCGGAACGAACCGTTCCCAAATCGCTCCACAAGTTTTAGTGCAGTTCTACCGCGAACGGTGTGTGACTTTGGCGTAATAGCCAACGAATTTCTTTCGGGTACATCAAGCACAAGCAAGGAATATTGTCCACGAAGGCAGCCATTTGCTTTCTTGCTTTAAAAGAAAAGTACGATCTAGAAAAAGTTTACTTATATCAAAAGTTCCTTGCTTGCATTGTCCTAACTGGCTATTCATTTGAGCTAAAAGCGTTTTGGTTGCGAGGAATTACGTTCCAAAAATCGGCATTTTCAAATTGAAATCCGCCATCTTTGTTACGACGTAGCAATAGTCAAACATGCTAATTTTATATCCCTGCTGAAGAGGATGTAAACAAGGAGAACAGCGGCGAGGGAACGCTACTTATTAAATTCTCCACTTGGATTTTAATCTAGCTGAGAGGATGTAGTACACCCATTTATGATTCAAACGAAACATGGCTTGTTTTCAGGGGAAGGAGATACTTCTGTTGAGGAAAAAGAGAGAGTGAAAGTCAACAAAATGAATTTCAAGATGAAACGTCGACTCGCTCAGTCGCACACGTCTTGGAAATCGCGAGTGGTTCTCTTGCGGCAACTGTCAAGGGAAGCATACGGAAAACGAGAATGTATCCTCCTAAGAATTAAATGTACCAGGACGCTGACTCAACTTGATCATGAAAAGCAAAGGCTTTTTTTTCAAATAGATCCTCGCTTTGGAGTGATAGTTATTTTGCTAAAGAAGACCGCAATGCCCGCTACGGATTCATTTCACATTGCTACCTCGGAATGAGATGAACTATTTTTGCACTTACAGGAACCCAGCTTCGGTGTATAACTGAACACGAGCCATTTGGAACTAATAAGATCAGCCCCAATTGGCATGCAACAAGTTAAAAATGATAGACTTGTATTTTGAAGATCATTCTTCGTATGCGTAAACACTGACAAACACTTAGTTGCCAAAATTAACGGAGACAAAAGGCAGAAGTTGATCGTTACGAATTCAATTTTGTTTGTTTCAGCATTTAACTTTAATTTGCAAAGGTGTCTTTTATCTTTATTGCTTGGAATTAGCTTCAACGCAGTATTTTTTATTAAAATATGTTTGAAATGTCGCGACTTGTGTGAAGTAAAGCATTGTTATTTTCTTCGCGCGCCGGAAAGTCGCCTCTATCATACAATAGAAATTACCTCAATATAACTGAAGCTAAAATGAAACTTTCGATTTCTTTTGAAAGCATAAGCACTGCATAATTACGTCAAGTAGTTGGTTGGAAGACATATTTTATTTTAATTGTGCCCAATTGATATGATATAGTGAAATATGGGCGCCTGCCTGACGAAGGGCAATATTTTGTATTTGTCGCAAACGTCACCCTGACAATTTGGTAGCGATGTATTAATCAGATACAATGAATATATGAAGTTCATATATTATGTTCATCGCTATTGTATAAATAGCGCTATCTACTGCAAAGGATCGTGCATCATACGATGTATTAATGTCATTTAGTTTTTTTCGTAGGAGAATGTGACTGGTGGGATAAAGAAAATTTTCACGGTGAACTCATAACAGACTGCGGAAAGACAAGATATATTTGTACACCACTTGGAAAGGCGCATGATGTTGGAAATCGGCTTTGGTCAAGGGTGGGGACTGAAAATTTACCACACACAGTGTACCACCATTTCGAGCTTCAATTTATTCGCTTACAATAAAATGGTTTGAAAAAACTCAGAATTAATAACTGAGATTTGTGTTGAAAATGGAAAAGGTAAGTATAGCTTTCAGTTCGAAGCGAAGGTCAACAAGGAAAACTTACATGCTTGTATATCTCGCTGGAAGTCTTCGTTTTGGCAGTTCTGAGGTTTTACAGGGTTCGTCAAGCCGTCGTCGCGGGTTATTTTTGGCGGCTAACTTTTCTTTAATATTTCACTTTCCAGTAGCTTGTGGAGGCTTACACTTTTTCCTTTTGAATTTTAGTATGTATTTTGTCATTAAACCACAGGGCAGTTGACCTCATTTCAACTATTAAGAGTATTCGAAATTGTTTTCACAAAAGGCCAAACTGGTTAACAAGGACAAAGTGCCGAACTAAGTTTGACTATTGCTACGTCACAATGACGTAATATCCAAGATGGCGATTTTCTAACCCCGAAAGTAGTAAAAATGGGCAACTTCGAAGCGCTCCTGTCGCTAATACAAAGCAAACTGGACAAAATGGCAGTTATTTTCGAATTTCTGAGGAAAAAGTCTTCTAATTGAGATAAACTTTTTCCAGACCGTACTTTCCCTTTAAACCATGCGCTCTAGAGTTCATTCTACTTATGCGCGTACATTGTACGCATGCGCTGTACTGGAACTGTGTTTTGTAACTGAACGCTAAAAATAAAAATAAAAAAAGAAACACAGCCGAATTTATACCTCGGGCGTTGCTTTCAGAAAGCCGGTGTAAAAATCCAGGCTACTAAACAGTTGAAAATATGACCGCTGATTCGACGTGTTTAAAATAGGCTCGTATGTCACGCAACTGAGTTAATTTCTCGTTCCCAGTAGATCTCGCATGCATTTATGTTTTAAAATCACTTCAAAGAATTTATCACTCCTATTTGTTAGTATGCTTCCACTTCTTTGAGAAGAAAAAGAAGTATTAGAAGTTAAAGAATTTGAATATATCAAACTAATTAGCAAACCCTATTTCAGATATATTTTTGTGTAGCGTGTGCAAAACCCTTACTGCAGATAGTTTACACTGCTTTTGATAGTGAGGGGAGAAAAAATGTGTATGCAAGGGAGAGGCGAAGTGTTTTTCAAAGTTATAGCTAGTTTGTATTTATAACTTTAAACTACACTACGCAAAATTTGTGGCTACGTCGTGTAAATACTGATACGATTCACTTTAATTCCTCGATGGAGTAAATGACGTAGGTTGAACCAAAAAAAATAATAATAATATATACAAATGTTGCACTATATACGATATAAAGAAATAACAAACGCCACGACGAAAAGAGGACTATAAAACACTTACATTGTTACGGCCACACAAAAGACCAAGAGTGATACTGCAATTACGAAACTGCCGAGGCCCAAAAAGAGAAAAGTAGCTGAGCGAAAACGGCGATACGTTACTGAACTGCGCTTAGCACGAGAAAACAGGCCTATTACCGCAACGTGTACATCGGTAAATTATGCGAAATTGCAATAAGGCGGAAATGAGGTGGAAATAAAATCGGACAAAAAGGGCGTCGATGAAACAATAAGTATAAACATTCGCTAGTTAAGAGTGAAAAGACTTAAAAAATGAACTTTAAACATGCAAAGAATCCAACACGAACACATGTTGCACTTAGAACTTAAATTAATGCTTCAACCTTTCTCTTGATATAACTTCTACTTTTGGTCTCAAAATTAACACCCGGCGGTCTGTAACCAAATCGCGGGCGAAAAGATTAAGTACTCGGAAAAAATCTACAGCCGTGAAAAAAAGATAATAGATCTAGTAGTAAACTTTTTCTTTATTGTTAATAAATGGCAATTAAAAATAAAAGCTGGAAACTGGCCAATTAGATGGGAGGTGTCACTGTGAACCTGGAGGAGTGCGATTCACTTTAACATCTTGACGAGCTTTTTAGCTCGTCAAGATGTTAAAGTGAATCGCACTCCTCCAGGTTCACATTGCTTTTGTCGAGATAGTACTAATTCACGATTGAAGAGTCTGAATCTGTCAAATTAAATTGCAAACCCTGTTTGAGTTTTGTCGCATGGTTTGTCAGCTTACTTCAGATATTTTGTATCTCGTAAGAGACAGAGTCGGTGACGGAGCTTTATCCAGCGAGAAACGATGCGTAAGCTAGGGAGATGGCAACTGATTTGCAAAGTCACAGCTCGTGTGCTTTTGATACTGCGGCCTGTCTTTCTTTACATATAACCTCTACTTACTGACTCAAAATCAACACCTGCCAGTCTGTAAACGAAACACGGACGAAAAGATTCAATAAAAGTACAGAATGCGCTACGAAGGATACATTAAAACTACCCATATTTCTTTTTAAAACCATTCTTTTGTTTTGAAGTATGGAAAATAATGAAGGGGTTCTTAGATTGGGAACCTCATGCTAAAGAAATTTCGAAAAAGATTGCCTTTGGTAAAAGTACTATCAAACGCATAAGGAATTTTGTTCCACTTGACATACTTCTCACTATTTACAATTAATTGATTCATCCTCATTTCGACTATTGCAGTATAGTTGGGAATACTCCCCGAGGGACTTTATCAGAAATTACAAAAGCTACAGAACTGTGCGGCGTGTATTATAACCTTCTCTAATTCTGATAGTAATACTAGTTTTTTTTGGTCGCAAGAACCACCAACACCACACATACTTATTTTCATAAATTATTGATAGAATCTGGAAATTTCATCTATCCGGGGAAAAATCAGAAAAGAAATACTTAAACTTTTGTACACCGGATAAGCTTGCCTACAAAGTAGAAGCTTTCGGCTAGACCTCTAGCCTTAAGCTAAGTTACTAAGTGGTGAAGGCTAGAGGTCTAGCCACAAACTTTTACCTTTTAGGCCACCTCATCTGGTATATTTAAGTTTAAATATTTCTATTCCAAATTAGTAATACTTTACTGGGTAACTTGTTGAAACTTCAGAAATCGCTTATTAAACTAAGGACCGCAATTTCTTTTCCCTCTCAGTGAGCCATTCAGTTTAGTCGTGAGCCATCCAATTTTTGTGGCCGGCAATCCAATTTTTGTAGTGGGCCATCAAATTTGGAAGTGAGTCATTTAATAGTTAGCCATCCAATTTAGGAGTGAGCCATCCAGTTTGATAGTGAGCTATTCAATAGAGAAATGCAGCATGTCTAAATTAATTCAGACTATTTTTTTTTTTATATTGAAACAATGAGGTCAACTGAATAAACGCAGGTAACTTTTACCAAAGTTCATTGAGGATATGCTCGATAGCAGGCTCCTCAGTGGGGAGCCCCAAAGTTGTGCGCTGTACTCCAATAAAAAACCCTAAAAGTATCAAAAAAGGGGTGGGTGGGTGGGGGGTAGACCTTTCTCGATTATGCTAGTAAAACTGGTATTTAATGCTATTAGAAATTCTCGCATAAAGCCCAAAAAAAATTCTAAAATAATGCCTGATTTCTTTAAAAAAATGCCACTTGAATTCTAAAAAATGCTTTGTTTTATTTCAAACAAAACGTACAACTGATACTTGATAATTGTTTGTTTATAAAACTTGGGGTCCGAATTAAAACTTTTCCAGCCAACAGCCACTAAACAGTGATATTTGAAGCACTACCATGCGCTGGGTACACACAACCTAGACTAGCACAATTCTGTTCAACTTCTAACTCATATAAAACGTTTACGTTTCAGTTTGTGTTAGTACGTCATGTAACGGTAATGGGCTCCTGACACGCACAAGTAACACAACACAAGTACACAAGTAACACAACGCAAAAACAGTCGAAACAGACAGAAAACAATCAAAATTGCGAAACTTTAAGATTATTTATCCTTCTGAGTGCTGAAATCTGGATCACAGTCATGATAAATGACAGAAAATGTTAGCAATTCTTTTTGAAGAAAAAACGAAAAAAATGCTCTTTTTCCCAAAAAATGCCCAAAAAAAATGCTAGCATAATCGAGAGAGGCCTAGTTTTGGGGGGGGGGGGAGGGGGTAGGTTGTTAAGAGATGTCAGGTTAGGTTGATCGAATGAGAAAGTTGAATACTGACGATGTAAATTTCATTGTTCGGATCATAGATTGTGTCCCTTGCTGCATTTTGCTTTTTCTTTTGCAATAAAAATAATAATAACAATAATGGAATGGATACGTTTTAAGGGGTTAAAGTTTTCTACGGGTGCTTCAAATTCTCACAGAGAGAGCACGAGCCGACTCACATATCATATGAAAATGAGTAAGAAAAACGACTGAAAAACGTGTCAACATAAAATAGCATAAAAGGAACGATGAGATTAAACAAAGCACCTTGAAACATTTTTACGTAAGCGGATTCTTTTTTAATCGATAAACTTAACCTGCGAGATAGTAAGATATTTAACTATAGCCTTCAAGAATATTATCAGTATTAGAGAAATTTTTTCTTTTCTTTTTTAATTTCTGAGCCCAAAGACATAATTAACTGTGCGACTCCAGTTTTCGCTTTGTTTAATTTGCATATCTATATCATGACATCGTATCATAGGAAGCATGATAATTCCATTAACGTGTTTGTTCTGAATGCGTGGCTTCCGAGCAAAGCGAAACGATTATAGAAACACTTAGCTCCTACGCTTTAAACTAACCTCGAACTGTATTTTTCTCTCACGCATTCTTGATTTTTTTTTTCACCGAACACTAATTCAACTGACTTGAATTGGAAATAGCACAGATTTTAGAAGAGTTAAAACATTCTAATAGACAGTGTACTTCAAATGTTAGAGAATGACAGCATAAACGTGAGAGCCGAATGAAGCTGAACACTCTCAAGGAAATGCACTTTAACTTTAATGCCTACAAGATTTCCCCCTCTAAATACTTTTGTGTCACTCTACAAGGCTAAGAGAAACTTGTGGGTAGATTTTAATTAATATCTTCAAAGTAGCTTTGAGGGTAAACAATCAATATAATTATCATAAAACTTCCGATCTGCCCTACATTTCAAGATTTTGTTTACACTGATACCACTGTCATAACTGAACACGTGTTCCTTGTAGCAAATGCGTGTGTCGGGCTCTCCATAAGCGCGCGCTGCGGAGATTGGCTTTTTACAGAAAGCTGTCAAGGATTACACGGTACATTCTAAAAGGAAAATGATAGTACTATAGTTCGACTGCGTCTATAAACTGATTTTAATTATGATAATATACCCTTGCAAATCATGAATATACGTACTATGGATATACCATCTTTTCCCATTTCCTGGCGTTTATTTTCCATTAGCTTTTCCCAGAGTAATCTCTTGATTTCGAACCTAAGCTGTGCTACAATCCACTCAGTTTAGTACAAATTCCACTCTGATTTAGGCTGAGATTTGACGTGGCTAAAATTAAGTGTAGAACCAAGGACATTTTACCTGTCCAATTCAACGGGTTTTCCGCAACTTGACTAAAACGTTAAAAAGTCTTCTTATTTTTCGCATATGCGTGCGTGTATGTGCGATTGTTTTAATATCCATTTGACATCAAGCAATTACGGGAACTTTTTAGACTACTACTACCCCCGAGAGGCTTTTGTGGATAGACGTATGAGGTAGAATAGGTGACGAAGGCACCTTAAAGCCATCAGGGTCATTGTGTTTTAAAAAATGAGCCTTATGTGGTAGGCCCGGTCTGTTCTCGAGTATTATTTTACCTCGTCTAAAATATTCTCCACAAAACAGGTTTTTGAATCCAAGCCGGTATTGCACAGAGTGAAAAGCGAAAATCAACGGATTTAAGAATGGATTGATCAATGCAATCACAATAGTAGAAAAATGCGCTGGAGTGTTGAGGCGAACCAGGTCGAAGGCGAAACACAAGTAGTAAATCTGATTTGGCAACCAACACAAAGCTAACACCAAGGTGGAAACAGTTGCCATCCGACTGATGTTGTTGCGCATGTCCTGTCCCATTCTGCGGCTCAATACTCGTGACTTTGCGGTTGCGTTCAAAACGCGTGTATACAAGTTGCAGTTTATCGCGAACGGGATGACAAATTTGAACGCGAATTGAGCAATCCCAAGGAACTTGTAGACAGCTGGCACAACCAAAGGAATCTTGGCGATTTCGCAGCGTTTTGAAGTTGCTCTTTCCTCTGGGTTGTATTTTACTTCAAACAGCAGCAAAGAGTTTGCAAATAGGGATAACGCCCATATTACAAAGGCCTCGCAGACAAGACGTTTTTTATGAAATTTTGCGCGGTATTGGAGAGGTTTTGTGACAGCGTACCAACGTTCTATGGCAAGTGCGACTGTGATGTAGATAGAGGTAGTTGCGCTCCAAAATGTTAAGAAGTGCGACGAAATAAGGCGACAAAATATCTCCCCACTTACTCTTCCCTCGGGCGCGGGAGGAATTTCTTCAAAGATAAATCCTGGTGTCAAAAAAGTGACGAATGAAACCAGCAAGTCAGTTATAGCCAGGTGAAATATATTCACGTTGTAAGGACTTCGAAGCATAGTTTTGTTTTTGATGTTCACGACACATACCATAAAACTCCCTATGATAGTACATAGGACATTAACAGAGAAACAGATGCGAAAAAATGATCCTTCCTTTTCTGAATGAGGAATCCGTTGTGAGAGAACACTGTCTTGTTTTTCTCTTGTATGATTCATAAGAAATTCCATGGTCGGTTGAGACGGAATTAAGGCTATGATCAATAATAAATTTTCAGACCTTGGTCTTGCCATGTTGCCGTTTGCAAAAATGCTCACGTTTTGCCGGCGAAGCTTTCTTAAGGGCAAAAGTTCAATTCCACGCAAGTGCAATTGTCCGATTTCTTTTGAAAGATAATTTCAGTAATAGCAAACAGCAAACTTGATTGGCTGACGCTGTACATTAAGCATTCACGAAGTTGTTGTGCTAAAATCAGGGAACCAATGAGAGAGCTTCTCCATGACGAAAAGATAACATAAGCAAAAAAAATGTAAAAATCATGTATGATTGTTTATAAATTGCCTTAAAAAAGGGAAAAGAAAAAATATGTTATCTTGGCTTCAATATCAAAAGTCATCATAGTTGATCCGATTTGTCAATTGGCCGTAGGAACCAATGCTTATTTGCGATAGTGATTTTTTATAAACGCTTTCAAGACTGCTTCAGTGAGGTTTGCCCGCACGGGAAATAATTAATGGTTGACAGTTTCTTCCTAGAAATTATATTCATATTTGGATATCGTTTCTTAAACCCTACACCTGTTTCTCCGTGTCATGCGGAGTTATATAGGCTAGCTTATTTAGCACGTTTTATGGTAGCCTCATGGAGAAATCAGTTAAAAATTGCGTGGTATGGAAAAGCTTTACAAAGTTAGCAAGTATGCTACACGATGGGCAGTGTAATCTATGTCTTTTGAAGAATTAATAAGCACTTTTTTTCTTATGCCGCCCTTGCTTAGATTTCGTCTTGATAAGCCAGTCTAACTAGAAACAAGATAGCCGTTTTATGCTACACCTGCCTGTTTGTAGTCCATGATCAACACTGCGCACAATTTCGTTTTGAATTATCACTCTGTTTCGTGCAGTTGTGAATCGATAAAATTTTGCCAACGATTCAATCAGGCATTTCTACTTCGAAGGAATCGTTACCTCACAGAGACTCCTTCACAGCAAGTGACTTTGCAAAATTACAACCAGTTAATTTGGACTAAATTTAGGGAAATCCCTCCATCCCCTTCTCCCTCACACACAAACACACACGCACGCACACACGCACACACGCACGCACACTCACTCTCTCTCTCTCTCACACACACACACACACACACACACACACACACACACACACACACAGGTATGAGTAGCATCTGGTATTCAAGGGCGCGGAATGAGTTTCTGGATCACATCTCTTTCAGTTTTTGCAGCAGAGTTGCACTAAAATGTTATGGTTCCGCCAACGTGACGCTTTGTTTTTAATTCTGCTCACATCCATTAAAGCCAGCACGTGTTGTATCAAAACTACGTGCCTCTCCATTTCCTGAAGGTGTGAACGACTGCATTATCTGAAATTCTAATTCAATATTGTATTTCAGTACAGCTGCACCTGACAGTGTATTTTTTTTCTTTCACCGATTCGTACGTGCTCCGAAACTTTTTTCATCCAAACATTACAGCGTTTGTTTTCTTCGGGAAAACTGAAGAAGAATGTAAACTCTGGAATTAATTTTGCGAGAATCCAAAATTTCTGCGACATTTAGGAGAGCATTTTATGGACACTCTATAGTGGGTTAACTCGAAAATTAAATTTCTGGCAACACTTATACCAGACTGGTCGTGCTTTGGAACTTGATGTCTTTCACACTTGTTTTTCTTTCTTTTTTTTTTAATAAACCCTGAGTTTTCAAGACATATTTTGAGCAAAAATTTCACATAAATGTAGATGTTTTCCCTTTTTACCATTAAAGAGGGCGTTCTTTTTGATAAACAAACCTTAACTATATAAATTAACATAATCATATGATAGCATCGTCTCTCCCTTGGGAGTGGATGTCTCCCTTGGGAGTGGATGTCTCTATAAAATTTTGAACGGAGACGAACTGCCCACAGGTTGATATTCTCGGCGGCGCTTTCAGGGAACACCGATGACCAGAGAGGCTGCCTATATGAAAGAGGTAATGATCTCTTTGGTTAGGTGGAAAATGAGGAGTGTGGAAAGTGCGGAGTGCGGGGGTTTGGAAAATGCAGAGTGTGGAAAGTGCGGAGTGCGCACTTTCCACACTCCGCGGTTTTCACCTCACCTATCTCTTTTTTTTTTTTCCTTTATATGTGTTGCATTTCTCACTTGTCTGTAGTAGAGGCCTGATGTTTGTCTGGCACTACGTCCAGTTTGGGTAGCCTTTATCTTGGATTTTTTAAACAGCGGAGGATTGGGGGAGGAAAGGAATTTTCCCTGATGGGGTGATCGACAGGCAAAAGCCTTGGGGCGCCAAATTGCGCTTACCCGCTCGTGAGTTACATCTAAAAGTATTTACAATGGACCAGCAATTAAACTGGTTCTCCTCACGGTTTTCTGTAACAGCAGCTGATGAAATTCACCCTGTTTTACTCTCTCCATCCTGAAGAAGATCCCTTTTGGACATTACTGACACTACTTAAAGTACTCTAATCCCGCCCTGGCCCCCCCTTCCCCACTCCAGATCGTTTCTCTCCTTCTTTGCTGAGGCAAAGTATCATATCTCGCGTCTATCCTTTGGATGATCAATTTTAGGAAGCCTCTCTCCTAATATCTGATAACTGATGTCAAAATTTTTCAACTCCAGATTGCGTTACTACATGTTTGCTTCAGGACAGATAATTCAAACAGTTTTGAAATGTTTAATGTTTTGGGCGTATTTTCCCGCGCGGTATTCAGGTGATAAAGGAGCTTCGTTAAAAAAATAAAAAATTAAAGAAAGTAAGAAGGAAAAATGAATTTCGTCTAGCGTCTAACTCAAACAAAGGATTTCAAGCAAACTATCGGAAATTTTTTTTTTCTGAAAACGTCCGCCAATAGTCAAGCAATTTCAGCTGTCGAACCAGAAGAAACAGTAATAGTAATTAGCTTTAGTTTCCACCTGAACGCGTCTCATTTCTGGAAATCTGGCTCAAGCTTTAACCTTTCAGACAGTATGGGCCGCCGGTAGAGGATAGGTGTATATTAACAAAAGGCCTGTAAAAGTTTACAGTCACACTTTTCTCTCAGCAGAGAGAGATAAGAAGAATTTTTACAGACTCATTTCTTCTGCCTGTCCGAAGAATATACGCACCCTTTTTCGTCTTGTTGCGTAATAATGTAGACGGTAGACTCTTGTTCACTGTATACTGTCTATGCGATAATGTAAATCGCGTGAGCGTGGTTCCACGACTATTACATGAGAGCAAATCTGCAAGATAAGATCTCTTTCTGGACATACTGTTTCTTTTGGTTAGTTGTACTTTTGCTTCTTTTTACAACGCGAAAAAGCAAGCATACAGTGCGCATACAAAAACACCAGAAGGCAAAAGTTAAAATTTTTAACCCTTGATTTGCGCGTAACTGACCCGTCAACAGTTAACACTTGACAATGTTCATACGATCGAAGAAAAGCGAGGGAAAATAAAACAGTGAGCAGAGTGACCAAGAACGGTCAATTTTCTGACAGAAATCAAGTAATCTCAAAGGCGTTTGAAATATAATTCATTCACTATCTTTTATCCCGTGGAAAGACTTAAAGAGGCATTTAAGATCTGTTATCGGTATCGTTTATTTAGATCCTATGTAAAAACGTGCTCCTGGCGAAAATCCGGAGATTTCCATACCATCGTCCGTCTAGACAGCGTACGACAAAGCGTAAACATTATGCTTTTCATCTAAATCACTGGAAAATTACGATTGTTACTGTATTCCGCAAAAACCCAAAGAAGCACGTGTTCTCGGCTTCCAAGCATAAAACATGTCCTGATGAGGCCAATGGTATATCTATCGTATATCTTGCATGGAACTATTCCTTTGTTATACAATCATGGTTCGTAAAACTTCAGACAAACAAAATTCAAGGACTTTTCAAGGACAAAAAGTGGTTTTCAAGGACTAATTTTTATTCATAAATCTAAACCATTTACGATTGAATACACATCTGCCCATCGCTCAACTAAATTGAAAACAAAGGGAAATGAAAAATTCATCGACCAAAACATAGCCAAACCACATGTTTACGTTGCCCCTTAAAACAAAAGCACATGGTGGACTGCCCCACATCGGAGGCCTTGCACATGAAATTGAGGCACAGATCCAACTTTGCTTCCTGTACCACTCATGTTTTATACCGACCATTTTCGCTTTTTGGTAGTTACTAGTGGACAAATTTTCCATAGCAAAATCGTTTAATTTATCAGAAAAGCGATAAGGCGCACAGAAGTTGCTAAGTTTCAAGGGCTTTTCATGACCTACTAAGGAAATCAAGTACTTTTCAAGGACTTAACAAAATTCAAGGACTTTTCAAGACGACCGTTAAAATTCAAGACCTTTTCAAGATTGTATGAACCATGTACAATAAACTTTCGAAAAACTCATGGTAGAGGGAAGAGAGGTGGGTTGTAATTTCGTACTATTTGATTTCTCGTTTACCTTCGGCCCTGTACCCTCCCCCTGCCCGTACCCTTCTATTTAATCCCATCGCTTCCCGTCCCCAGTCCGTCCTCAGTGTCTCCATTTAAAATAGAAACTTTGAGCTCGGTCGCGCGTTATAGAGGTGCCAAACGGATTTTCGTTCCTCTGAATTTGCTTTGATTTAATGTCACAAATGAAAATACTTTATAAATTATAATTTCCTAAAAATTTCGAGATAAATTGATAGCTCCGCATTCTTGTTGAAATCTCATGTTTTAAAGAAACCAATTATCACGTCTAAAGTAAGATTGACCCTTTTTGAAAGCATAAAACTAAGTGAAAACTGATTAATTTTTTCAGGTTATAAAACTTCGTTACGTTTACGTCTAAGTCACATTTTCACAAGAATTTTTAAGAATAAAAGTACCGAAGTCTGCCTTCATTAGCCTTCATCAATGGGCGTCCTCTAGAATGGCTTAAATATTCAGTTCTCCGTTAAAAATATTTCTTGTTATATTCTATACGAAAAGATGGAATTTATATAGTAACAGCACAATTACTCTTCTGCAGAACTTTCCATAGCTAGTTCTACAGTAAGCTAAATCACGTTCGTAAGTTGATTGGTTCTTTCTCAGTTATGATCTATTGGAGGACAGACGCATAGATGACGTCACCATTAACAATTTTCTGCTTCTTTATCATACAAAATAGACTCCATGTTGCTGTGTGTCTGTAAAATAACAGATCACAAAGGGCATTAAAATTGTGATTAAAATCTGTGACACTGCGCCTAACAAGCCAACCTCGTTCTCATCTTCCCGCCCCCTTGAGCGGGGCGGGAAGATGAGAGACCCTGGGAACGAGGTTACTTATGAGCTCCTTAATTGTTCTTACCACATTTTGACATCATCTGTGATCAACTCAACAGACGCACAGAAACATGGGATACATTTGTTACACTGATATGATCGAAATATATCATGTTAAAGAACATTTCCTTGTTAGGCATATTCCCTATTGTTATCACAACCCTCAATTTAAATTGTGTGGGAATTTTTCAAACGCTCCCTGCAAATCCTGCTAATGAGCTGACATTTCGCGATCACAATTCCATTCCGCCACAGTTGACAGCTATCTTCATCTGGTAAGACAAGTGCTTTATCTGATGAACTATCCCAGAGTTTTGCGCAGATCTTGGTTTCGACAACTGTCCTCGTGCTTCGCCAGGAAGGTTTACGTTGGAAAATGTGGAAGAGCGATCACTTCAAATTCATCTTCATCCTGTAGAGAATAATAAAAAGACAATTTTATTTTCTAAAACTTGCGATCGTTTGACTGGACACAAATTCACGATCGCGCCGCCGCCTGTTACGTTTCACTTTCTGGAGTCCTCTTCCAAATTCTTTGGCGCTTTCGGTTGGCGCTGCATATTTCTGCCCGAATAATGACCCAACTATTACGACACAAACATCCCTCCGTTAACACAACAACTCTCTAGATCTGATTGTTAATTCTCCCCTCTAGCTGCTACATATTTCCTTTTAAATTGGTTACGAGAATTTGGTGTTAGATCAAGACTACCAACTTCTACCTGATAAGCTTGAGTATTCTCATTACCCTTTTTCCTGGATAGTGGAGGAATATTATAGGGAAAAGCTACATGTTAATCCCTTCTGGAAGTTGAAGGGTTAATCGACCCGACCCACGCCTCCCGCTTTTTTTCGCTCCGCCGCTAATATCGCGCTCTTTATTTTGTCGCTTCCTTTTGCTAACTAAACGCGTAGAACAGGCTACCCAACTAATAACACATTCGTTACCTGGGGACTTTCTAATGGTTTTAACGTCGAAAAAATTAAGCTATTCGTTGACGCTTTGGTAAAATGGCTTTCCAGTTAAGTTACTGAAACTTTAGAGAAAAGCTTGACGAATTCTTGAAGACATTAAACGGTCATAAACGTGTTCAACGAAGCAATTTAAACGTCTCTTAACGTTACAAAGTTTGTATTTAAAATTGACATAACCATTTCACAACAACAACAAAAACGGAACTAATCTCAGTTACAACATAACAAAGGACCAACTAACCTCTTCGTCCACTTGTCTGATGTTTTGTTGAAAGCAGTTCTCACACACTCTTTCAGGATTCATGTAACCGAACTGAGGAAGGCGAATTTTCTGTTTTGAACACTCACTGCAGAATACTTGACCACATGCTCTGCAAAGAAAAAGTATCAATAATTATTAATAAATTTTCGGATCTCCCTGTAAAAACTTTCTTGAACTTTCTCCGCCTCATTACAGTAAAAAGCGACGGGCGGGATTCTCTGTCTAAAACGCACTGGACGTAAAGTGCTCAAACAGAGTAATTTTCAACTGAGTGTCGAAGGAAAACTAGGATTGCACTGACTTTGCTTCACTGCGATCTGTTTTGTGTGGTCACTAAAACTCGCGTCACCCTCGCCAATAATCGAACCACTCACACGCGATTTCCTTCGTATCAGGGAGTTTGCCTGTTCTTACTTTCATTTGACTTCTTAACAGCTCATCGATCGCGATTTTTTAAAATCATTCTGAGTCGTCCTTGAGAATTCTTTGGTTTGGTTTCACGACAATTAATTCTTCACTTAGTTCTTCTGTTTTGACCAAGCAGATAGTGCACGCTTGAATTCTACCGGCTCTAATGGTCGCCTCTTCGGGGACAAGCCAGTCCCTCATAGGAATCGAGAATAGCCGACTGACGGCGAATTACAAAAAAGCAACACAAGGTCATTCTTAAATAAAAGTTATCATAATACGTTAGGACACAAGTCACATGCACTCTATACACTGCTTAGTTATTTGCTTTTGACCTTGAGTAACGATTAAGGGATTACTCTCAAAGGGTAATGAACTCTCACCTGCAGTGATGCTATCCAGCGGACGTCACAAAGTGAGAGAGAAAGAGAAATAAACGTAAATGATTACGAAGAAATTTTGAAAAGAACTGGATGTTAATGGAGAAACATTTATTAACCCTAAGCAATATAGGAAAACATCTTAATAAGAGTCAGAAACCTGAAGGGTTATTTATTGTTACCCAAAGTTCAGTGTAAGTTCTTGGTTTATTTTCACGGCTTTGTAAAGAAAGTCAGTGTTTACATTTTGTTTCCTCCAGTTTTGTAGCATTTATTCCAAAGACAGGCACCCACCGAAGTTTTGAGTTTAAAAGTTCTTTTCGTAGGTTTTAAAAGAAGGGCACGTCTGTAAGTAAGGAGAATAACGGAGCGAACCTACATACCTTTCTCCTGAACTGAGTGAATCTTTGCTTACAATCGGCACATTCCCGCGCTCGCTCATCCGGAACCCATATGACTGAGTCCAGCGGCTTGGTAACCATCGGCTGAAATGATCAAATGAAATAAAGTCAATAAACTACGATCAATCCATCTTGTTGCCTTTTTTTATTTACGCTCGAGCGTGGCCAAAATGTTCTTGACTTTCACAACGTCAGGCATACGACTGTACAATGTACGGAATGTTTATTTCCTCCGAGGTATCTGTTTCGCAATTCCATCGATTTTTCGGCTCCCTCTAACTATCCGAGACATGCCCTTACCTCTGTGTCCCCCTCGTCATCCTGGATGGCCGGATCCTGAGTGGACCAAGCTGTCTCGTCGAATCTTAGGAAGTAATCTACCCACAGCTGAAGTCTTCTTGGGTTGGACACGGGAAATAATGTCTACAAAGGGAAAGGACAAGAAAATATGAAAGTGGCTGAGCTAAAATAATAATAATAATAATAATAATAATAATAATAATAATAATAATAATAATAATAATAATAATAATAAGGAAGGAGACGACGAAGAAGAGGAAGAACTAGAACAATAACAACAAGAGAGATGGTCCGACAAATGGTCGGCTCGAAAATAGCCTCCAGGTAAAAAGTGGATAGGTTCGACGACAAATAATTATCTGTAACATCTCGTCATGCTTTTTCTTTGCTTTTTTTCTTTTTCTTTGACCTATTTTAGGAGTGTTCTGATGCCACATTTCGGAAAGTCAAGACTTTCACTTCCACAAGGTATTTTAACTTAAAGAGTTAAAAACCTTTTAGAAAGTAAAAAATTTTGAAAGTCAAAATCCCTCAATTCCTTCGAAAGCGTGTGGTGTTTTAAAACCACAAGCCCAGGAAATAACATGCTGAGGAACATACTAATAAAGGAACATACATCTCACTGCTTAAAAAAGCGGTGAGTAGCATGTGAGGGACGTTCCTCTTGAAAACAGTTCCGGTGCGTAAATAACGTTTTCTAATCTTACCTCGTTATATTTCCTGTAAGTTGGATTCCGGAAGGAGTCTTCATCCGCTCTTAAATGAGCCCATAGTGATAAGGTTAAAGTTGATACTAGCATTTTTTTTCGGTCGTTCATGTTATTACAAAGAAAATTTCCAAACCTTCAAAAGAAAAACACTTTAATCAGGATACAAGATATTGGCTATGGCAGGAGACAAAAATCTTTAATGAAAGGAGAACATGTCGGGGAGGGGGAAGTTTACAGAGAAAGGTTTGTAGAAAGGGAGGAGGGAGGAGAGGGTGGGATAAGGGGGAGGGGAGGGGAGGGGAAAGAAACAGCAAATGGGTGAGGGGAAGAAAACATTCCACGTGACAAACAAATAACAAATACTTACCATTGCGAATTAACCTGTTCTGCTATTCTAACTAAATACAGCGGAGTAAATTCAAAAGCACTAGGAAACTGTTGCACAATCTGGAAGGCAGAAAACAAGCAGAAGTAAATTAGTAACTAAAGAGAATGTAAGAGGTTTGTTCGTAAGGCTACCCAATAATCATGTGACAAACCGAGTCAAAGGCAAACAGTACCAACAAGCGAAGACAAATGAAAAGACACTGATGATCCACTCAATCGCATAATTAACGAACAATCGTTACCACGAAATTTAAAGGCAACTAGTAAGGTTGAGAAAGGACACATAAAAGGAGGGAAACACATATTAGTGAGTATCAAAAATACATAACCAAACAAACATTTAGCAATAAATTAATCGACTGACCTGCCACACACAATCCAAGAACTGTAAAAACACGGGCGACCGCTGACTAGGACATGTTGGATGACCGAGCCGATCACGGAACCGGTGACCAAAAGATATCCACTCCTTTTCTATGAGAACCTTAAATTGGAGGCATTCAAAGTTATTTTGAACTCTTTTAAAGGGGATGTATGCTCCAAGAGGCATTTAATTATGTTTTTCGCGATTAAAAAAACCACTGTTTTTTTAATTTTGTTTTTTCAAAATAAAATGTTGGAGTATGACATTTGTACCTGGAATCCTGTTATTGTTCTGTAAAACGGATCCAATAGGAGTTGAGCTAATGACGTCAGCTGTGACGTTCGATCCCACCCGTCACTGCAGTGCACCACGGCAGCGGCTCCCTTATCAACAAACCGTGCTAACGTCACGGCACCCTGGAGCAAACAAGCAAACGCAATAAACTAACAGTTGAAAGCTGAAAAAAATGTAATCCCAATAAAAACCACCCCTGAACATAACATCGCAAAGACCCCCACGGGTGGAATAAAGTGTCATTAAATTGTCAAAATTATCTTTTAAGTTAAAACTTATTGGCACAAATAGGAAGTAAGTATTGAGTGTGAGAAAATCGAAATGGAGAACCGCTTTTTTGAAATTGGAATTTCATGCGCGCCGCCATGTTGGATCGTAAGACCACTATAGAGAGGGCCGGATTTTTTGTGTGTGTACGCCGGCCGGCTTTTCTTCCTTTTGTGTTTACTTTTTTACCCAAAATAAGGGGGAGGGGGGGGCAGCCCCCCTGGACCTTTCTCCTAGATCCGCCACTGGATACTATCAGTGTATCAGTACTAAGACAATGGAAAGACGTCAAGAAAAAAAAAAAAGAGATTGTGTAACTTAATTAGGCAACACAGTACCTTTAGAATACAAGTGATGTAGGCCAACCACTGGGTGGATTCCAAATGGGAAAGCCATTTCTTCTGTGCCGAAGACTCACAGACACCTTGCAGTCTGTACAAACTATCTCTCACAGCATGAATATTAGGAATATCAAGGAACAATAGCTGACAGCCTTGATAGCGGTTTATGGTGTCCTCCGTTCCTTTTCCCTGTGACAAAGACGTAATTATGTGAGTAAATAGTAGGAAGACAGCTAAAAATATATCTCGTAAGCAGGGATGATCATGATCAAGAAACACAACAACAAGAAAGCGATAGGACAGCGGGTCGCTGAGGGAATACATCATCGAATGCTTTAATCACAGCGAAGCATAATGTTTAAGCCAAATGGCTCTAAAGCTGACGCGTTCCAGTCAACAGGCGTTCAAATTCTCAACTTACTTTCAACATGTTTCCACCAGCAGCAAACATCGACCTTGCATCAAAGATAACCAGCTTGTCTGCAAATTTGTTACACTTTCTAGCAGTGCTAATGACAGATTCATCATCAACTGAGTTCTGAAAGAAGATAACATGAAATTGAGGAAAGGAGCAGTTCATCTAAATGTCCGCGTTTGTATGTCTATCTGTCTGTCTTTCTTTCCGTGTCTGTTTGTCGGTCTGCCTATCTGTCTGTTTCTCTGTGTGCCTTTATGTCTGTCTGTCTGTCAGTCTACGTGACTATCTGTCTGTCTGCCTGTCTGTCTGCCTGTCTGTCTATCTGTCTGCCTGTCCGTCAGTCTTCCTGACCACTTGTCTGTCTGTCTCTCCCTGGGCCTTTACGTCTGTCTGTTTATCTGTGAGTCTCTGCGTGACTATCTGTCTGTCTGCCTGTCTGTCTGTCTATCTGTCTGCCTGTCCGTCAGTCTTCCTGACCACTTGTCTGTCTGTCTCTCCCTGAGCCTTTACGTCTGTCTGTTTATCTGTGAGTCTCTGCATGACTATCTGTCTGTCTGCCTGTCTATCTGTCTGCCTGTCCGTCAGTCTTCCTGACCACTTGTCTGTCTGTCTCTCCCTGAGCCTTTACGTCTGTCTGTTTATCTGTGAGTCTCTGCGTGACTATCTGTCTGTCTGCCTGTCTATCTGTCTGCCTGTCCGTCAGTCTTCCTGACCACTTGTCTGTCTGTCTCTCCCTGAGCCTTTACGTCTGTCTGTTTATCTGTGAGTCTCTGCGTGACTATCTGTTTGCCTGCTTGTCTGTCAGTCAGTCACTCTGTCTGTCAATCTGTCTGTCAGTCTGGCGGTTTAAAACTTTCAGTTCATAATCAACTATATGTTACCCGCCAGTGCATCACAATATTTTTTTTTTAAGAAATCGCCTGTCTATCTATCTATCATTCATTTTACAGCTATATCCTTCTCAGTGACATTAAAAGGCAAATATCTGAAAACAAATGAATCCATCCTAGAGTCCAAATGTAAAAGTCGAACGAGCTCTTTTAAGTGGATAGCCAGTGAGAGAGCGACGAGTTGACTCACGTAAAGGTCCTAGACTAAAAAGATTGAGGGACTGCAATTTAGGACAATAAACTAAATTCTGTCTTCTTATTAGTCAATTTGGGTAGTACACCACAGTCAGGCAAAGGTGTCACGGCGCGTTCGGTTTCATTGACTGACTACGCTACCAACTTTCCATGTAGCTTCCGTTTAGAAACTACCCTTGATACTTGGACATGGAGTTCTTTTGAGAGATATAAAATAATCATGTTTTCCAAGCGTCTTCCTTTTCACCCACTTGACTACAAAAAGTCTACCTAACATATTACCTTAAAAGCAGGTCCAGTCTTTGGCTGTGCACAGCGCATAATAAAATTCCCCTTTTTAAAATTGTACCAACAAAGGACTGGAAGACGACCCTGTTACAAAACAAATACGGACACACTTGTGAGCATCTTGAAAAGGAAATGATCGCTAACTAAAGAAGCTCTTGATTCAGTGTTTAGTAAATTCTCCTTGTAAGTACCATAGGAAATCTATTGAAAAAGGTATGGAGAATATACGCGCTGATGTTAGCACCACACCTATTAAAAGTTAGTAAGGACCAGTTATGAGAAAAAGACCTAGTTGATTACTACACAAAACTCTAGGGAATTTTCTACTATTTCCAGACGAGCAAAACTCATTTCCTTTCCCTAACCTCAGTCCTCCCCGAATATATGTGTGGCTATTAGAGCGGCCACGAAGTAACATTTTGGTCGAGTGAGGGCGAAATAAACACTAAAGAAACACGAAATACAAAGATACACGTTTCAACTTCAAGTGGCCCAACGGCGTTGTAAGACAACAATACAACTGTATCTTTTAGCTTGAATAGCCATCGTTCTTACTATCCGTGCAACGCCGGATTGTATCAAGGAAAAAAATTAAACACTATATTGATTAATTAACTAACTTACTTTGCTACGAAATGCAGCACACTCTTTCAGAGTAGAATCCTATTGAGAAAGATTATGAAAAATTAACATCGGTTTGGCCAAACGAAATCTTAACGTGGAGCTAACGACTTTTCTCAGGATGCTTTCGACTTCGTAGAAACCACTACGCTGTTCGTGTGCGGGTTGGTGGGACACCTTCACCACTAGCCCAAATGTTTTTTTCTTGAATTTAATCTTAATTCCCTTTCCTTAACTCCCGGGGTACTCCCCTATAAGGGCCTTATGGCGACGTGAGGCCAGCCAGGGTATGTTTTTCGAGATTTTTGTCTTAAACAGGGTATCGAATTTATCATTTTTGGTGTTAATCAGGGTATCGATTTATCAATTTTTTTCTTAAACAGGATATCTTTTCTTGGAAGATAAACAGCAAAATTCTTACAAGCTCTAATTTTAATTAATATTGAATTCCGTTGATTTTGGCATTGATACCAAGCACATTAAATGTCTTAAACAGGGTATCAAAAATCTGAATTATAACATAACCAAAGTAAAGCGCGCGCTCTGATTGGTCAATTTAGCGTCCCCCATTTGCCCATGGGTGTACGCTGCTGACGTGAGCAAATGCAAAGGCTATTTTTTCGCGCGCGCTTGTTTTTTCTGGTCGCGTAAGATTTGTTAAATAAAAGGGAACTCTTTAGCTACAATGTATCAATGTTATGTTATAAAACAAATGGTAAACACCACAGCGTACACTATTGAGTTATGGATGCACTTGGGAGGTTTGCTAAGCACTCAAGAAGCTAGAGTCGCTCTCGGCTATCACCTCGAGCGACTCTTACGCTTCTTTCGTGCTTAGCAACCTCCCGCGTGCATCCATAACTCAATAGTGTACGCTGTGGTGTTTACCATTTGTTAATTATGTCTTAAACAGAGTATCAAAAATCTGAATTCTGTCTTAAACAGGGTAGGAAAATCAGTGATATTTGTCTTAAACAGGGTCAGGGTATGAGGGGCCATGCCGCACCTCCCCACCCAGGAATATATCGAGTGCCCCACCGGGCCTTAACTATTCTTGTTAGTTTTTGGTTGTTATCACTTCGGGAGTGTTCTTTTTCTTCTCATTACCTAATTCTAATAAACAGGGTTCTTGTCGATTTGGTTTCATTCACTGAATAAGTTGAATTTCATTCAATCAGACAAACGGGAATCTCTTCTCTCCATTTAGCCCTCCGAAAAGGCTCTCCAGAGTTGTATTTTCCAACAAAAGCCGGCTTATAGTTCAGTGTAAACGGACGAAAGCGGAGGTTTTCGAAGACGTGTGGACCAACGAGAACATTTTCAATACGCTTGAGTGGACGCCTACAATTTTAACGTTGTTAACGCTAAGAACGGAGTCTCATTGAGACATTTCAGACAGTGTGTTATTTCCTTTACCTGTATTTCTGCAGGAACATAAAAAAGTGGCGGGTACGATGAGCAAAGGAGAAACTCTTGGTTGATCACACTTACACGCCATTTGTCAGAGACCTAAAGTAACATTAAAGGAGAACAAACATTTCATCTACATGTACGAATCATCACATCACCATGTTGGGCCCATCAAAACATTTTGAATTGATTTAGGACATCTTCGACTGGAACTACATGGTGGACTTAAGCGTCTGCAGCCACAAAAAGTGACTGGGAGTTTTGTGTTAGTTTTTTTTTTCCTCAGTTAAACGTTACTCTGATACCACGACGTGGTGACTGCAAAATGGTGTCCATAAAAAGGAAAGTGGGACGGCGTTGTGTCAAGTTCCTCTTTGATAAATGAATTTTCAGTAAAGAATATGGATTGTTATGGGAGGGTTGAACTGTTAAGAAGTGTTCGTCACATCGGAATTTCTCTAAACTAAAAAAATATTTCACTGATGAAAAGTGTTTCATATCTGTCACATCAGGTTCCTGTTTCAAACGTTTTCTTAACGATGCGATGAATACTTGGCACAATCCATTGTAAAGGCATCATTGTTACAAAGTGGTTTATTCAACCAAGATCCAGTTTTCATTGTCAAGGAAGAGATCTACCCCGGTTATCCCGTTTGGGATCAAAACGTGGACAAACCTGCTGCCTTGCAAACTCCTCATGGAAGTCATACACACTCCAGCCGCTTAGTTCTGTGTCCCTTGGCAGTGTTCTGGGGGAGAAAAAGTCACAAAACTACTACACCAAAATGATCTTTTAGCGAGAATAATAATAATACCTCAGTCGATATAATTATCTCGTATTTTCTTGTCGCCTACCACAGTGGTTCGTTTACTTTATTGAAAAACCCAAGCTGCCGCAGAGGGACAGAAAGTGGTTATGATAGGAGTTGGGAGGGCCTGGGGAGAGACAACCTAACCATACCTAACTCCCTCCATCAAATCATCGTAAATATGTATTTATTTCCTTTCTCTTTCTTTTCTTTTCTTTTCTTTTTTTTTGGGGGGGGGGGGGGTAGGGGCGCTATTTCTCCATCGACTCCTTAGGTTCCGGAGAACTCTAAAAGAATTATATAGCTAACTTTTTGAACATTCTTCGACAGAAGAAATTCCGCTGACTTGATTAATTTACGCTAAGACTAAACTATTACTGTCTTCATCTTTGATAACGACTGCGGCTGGCACCGAACGCGAAGGAAATTCGTTTTGTGATGTTAACCCTTAAGTTGGTAACACAATACTTTTTTTTGTCACAAACGAAGACACTACATCAACTGGAAAAAATCCCAATCTGAAGCAAAAGACCTCGGGAGTAAAATAGTCAGTTACAAGTAATCTAATATTACTCTGTTTGCACCACTGCAGACAATTACGCAGTAACTTTACTAGCTGGGGGCCGTGCGTATTCTAAAATTCTCACTGTGTGACTGTTTCACACAAACGAGTTCAATGATGACCGTGACTGGTATGATAATATCGACGGAAATTCACTTACTTAACAAAGTGCAGCGACGGAGGATTGTCGACAGCATTCAAGGCCAGGTACTCTAATCTTTGATAAAACACATTTATGTAAAGATTTAAAAATCTGCAAAAGAAAAAAAAAGAGAACAAAACTATTTAACAAGTTGTTGCAAAATTGTTGGAACACTGTGCCTAAACAAGAGCGCTCTATCATCAATAGAGTGCTTTTTTATTGAATTTCATGAGACCAAAACCAAAGTAATCACAACAGCCAATCAGAACAAAGGAAAATATCGCAGGGAGCCAATGAGAACTCAAAGTAAAAACAGGCAAATTTCCTGAAGCGTGAGAAAACGCGGGCGACCATATCTCGTGTGGTTAAAGTTTTGAATCTGATTGGTCAAGAAAGTAGCGCAAGTTTTACGGACCAATCACGGAGCAAAGAAAGCAAAACCCCAGCAATCTCGGGTTACTTTCGACATTCATTTGAAAATTGCTTATTAGGCAGACAAAAACGTAGACATTGTTCCCTCTCCCCTTTTCGTACGTAATAGTGTAAGTTAATGACATGGTGTTATAACGTTAGCCAAGACGAAGCTCTCAAACCGTCAAACGGAGAACATTTCCTCTGACAACGACAGCCGCCTTTCATCGTCTGCTCACTCGTCGCTCCTCTCCACCAACTGAGGGCCAGGAACAGGTTGTGGAACGTAAGAGATTTTTATCAGGGAGGGGGGGATTGGGGGATGGGGGGAGTTGTAGGGATCCGTGAATGGACACGATCACGGAGAAACCGTTTTTAGCCTCTTCAAGATTTGTTTAGGAACTGTTTGTACATCGAATGAAATTATTTCTCTATATACTCACGCGGACGCTGGTATCAACTCAGTCTTCAATCTCTCCGACGCATTACTTAATGGTCCTACACCACTGAGAGCCGCCGCTAATAATCCTGGACCCAACACCCCTGAGCTACCTTGAGGAACAAGCTGCGGACCATCAGACCCATGTGAGCTGACACCCGCCACACTGCTACTACTACTACTACTACTGCGTGACAGGATCTGGAAACTGCTGCAACTGCTAGGTCGTGTGAGGTTACCTGTGGAGTCATTTGGCACGAGAAGGTCTGTTGGTTGAGACTGGCCTGAAGGCTGCTTCCCTGTTGTACATATTGTATTCTCAGCGTCAAGGTAAACAATATCTTTAGAAACGGCAAATAAGAAGAAAGGGAGATGACCCAGGGAGCCGATGAAAACTCGAAAAAGGGTGGGGAAACGTGAGTGACCAAGCGCGCCTGGTTTTAATTATGTATTTGATTGGTTGGGGGAGTAGCACAAATTTTCCCAACCAATCACAGAGCATAGTTAAGCAAAACCAATGCAATCCCGGATTATGTTGAAAACTGCTCTAGGAGAGATGTGAATCATCTCAACCCAGGAACGTGAGATAAAGAAGTTCTGGATTCTCAGTGAGTATCTGAATCGAATTAGTCTATCGTTTACTGGTGGAACACAATGCTTCGTCGTGGACTAAAGACGGTAATTTTGCCGCATTTTGATTAACGGGATATTTCTAGAATGGAAAAGTACTTTGGCAGATCAAAGAAAAACCGTTTTCCAAAACTACGGTTGTCTCACCTTCAGTGCCCTCCCCTTCCGAACCTATTGACGGCAGGCTTGAGTCTTTGATACACTCTGCACTGCTGGGTTGCAATGAAGCAAGAATGGAATCTGGACTGGACTGCATACTTCCTGGCTCCGGAGGCAAATAAAAGCTTTGCAAATATTGAGGTTTTCTCATGAAGATTAGCCGGATGGTACGGAAATCCCAACATCGTATAGTCAGGGTCTTCACATCAGAGACACCAGCATTGCCTCTAACAGTCCTTGAAACAACCTTAGCGAAAGACAGAAGAGAGGGGTTATGTGTTTAAGCATTCAGAGTGCTAATAAGGACTTTAAGCAAACCACGACGGCAACGGCGACGGCAACGAGAACGTGGAAAAACAATTGATCTAATTGGTAGAACAATAGCCCAGCACGTGTGTTTTAAAACTTTGTACATTGCTTAGCCGTCCTTTACAAAACAACAACGCGAAATCCCCAAAATTGCGTCGTCTGCGAAGCGAAACCGCGGCGGCAAATTATTTTAATTTTGATTTGGAACTCAACGCTACTTTTATGCGTTATGTTGAGTTTGAAGTCTGGCGCCTTATGAGACGGCAAACACATGCAGCCATTTTCGAAATTCTAACTAAAAGTAGAAACTCCTTTTTTTAATCGACGTCTTCCGTGCCGTTGCCGTCCTGACTGCTTAAAGTCCCTAATAACTCATCCATAAACCTCACATGTGTTCAGTCAAAGTAATTAATAATTAATACTCATTAATAATCAAAGGTTAGAAAAGGAGCGTAGGGTCTAACACCAAATAAGGGCATGTTCTTAGTTACAGGTTTTGTTGACATATAAAGATCACAATTCTCAAACTAATCGACTTTCTTGATTCTATTTACATGTATTTTTTCTTTTCAAAATAAAGTCTTACAGTTACTTGTGGGTGTGGTCTGAAGTGAAGTTTGCATCTCATGTAGAGAATACTCCAAAGTGATCTCTGGTAAAACAAAACTAGTTTTTCAGTAAAGATTCGTCTACTTGACACTGTTAGGTGACTTTTGAAAGGAGAGATAAGGCTGATGTCTCCTCTTTTGGAAATATTGAGGCTGAAGCAAAATTCAGCAGCAACCTCAGAGCAGTTTGGAGCAGCCGACAGAGCATCTTATGTACTAGCTTTGATATGAGAAGCATATTTATTTACAAATGAATTCTGCAGTCTTTCTACACTCCTGACCCCCATGGAGTTGAAATGAATCTATGAAAATGCTTATGAGAAATACAATTTAAGGCAACTAACCTTTTCATCTTCTCCTCTGTCAACTGAATGGATATTGTTCAATGCAACCGTCAAAGACATGTCCTGTAACATCAGACAAAATGAAAGGAAAAATCAAATATGAAATAATCACTATCTACACCAACATCAGCTAAGGTATGTTACATCATTAGTAACACAACTTCTACTTGTAAACAAGGGAAAGGTTTCTGGCAAAAAAGCCATCAAAAGATTTGAAATGCTTTGTTAGAAACCACTTCCATTTTAATTGGGGCTTAAAATTAAGACTGCTGCCTTACCATCCCCTCTATTAGCCCATCAAACATTTCATCTCCAAGGATACATTTCCTGGAAGTACTATGTACCGTGGAAATTTTTGGGGATTTACACTGTACTTTTTGCAAATTTAGGGATTGTTCTTGACATACAATATTAGGCTCTTGCAGAACAGAACAATGCAAAAAAAAATGGCAAACTACCCACTTTTAGTAATAATAATTATTATTATTATTAACAATAATAATAATAATTAACAGCTTTGCTGTGTCTCAGAGGAACCAGGAGAAAGAGAAGAGTAGCCAATATATCTGACACTGACATTACATCGGAAAGTGCGCAAGCCAGAATTTAAGAAGTCAATTTTTTATTACGTAGCTTAGTTTACTGAATTTTTCTCTTTTTTTTAGAGAACTGCTTTTTGTGAAATATTTTAAAGGAAAAATTTATTATTACTATTAAGGACATCGATAATGTATTGGCAATTTATTTGCTGTTCTGCTGAATGAAGCTGAAGCAAAATAATGCAGACATAAGATGAATTCTGCTGCTCTGTAGAACAGTTGTTAATACCGAAGAGATTCAAGACTTTTCTCTTAGCTAGAGACTTTTTGTTAAACTTGTTTTAATATTTATACCATAATAATAATAATAATAATAATAATAATTTAGCAATGGATATTCCACTGGGTGGCAAATAGTAGGGAATAAGCCAATTTATTTTTGAGATACAAAATGACCAACTTTTATTGCAGCAAAAAGCCTGACCTGACATGTAAAAGTCTTTATTACACGACTCAGGAAGTCAGAGGGCCACTAACTAAAATCAACCAATCAAAATGCTCTATTGCCGGTCAATATTCTCTCAGTATTGGACTGGGCAGTGTCCCGAATGGTCCCGAATGATACCGCACTTGTGTCCCTTTGAACTTCAGTCGTGTAATAAATCTCTTATTAACCAAGCTTGCTCTGGACCATACTGGAAGAATATCGGCCATCGGTCTTTTTTGTACGGACCTCGCTGCGCTCGGTCCGTACTGTCAAGACCTCAGGCCAATATTCTCCCAGTACGGCCCTCGCGCTTGGTTAATAAGATATATGTATCACCTATAAAAAAAACAAAAACAAAAAAACACACCCACCCCCCCCCCCCCAAAAAAAAATCACAAATGTGTGATGACAAAGTTGCATCCAATTTCAAAAATATAACCTCTACTGCCTTATTAACAGAAATACTCTGCTCCAGGTAAGAGTTGGTTCCAGAAAAATAAAAAATGCTTGAATCCAAAATTAACTCCCACATGATTGATAGTTACTCACATAAGTATTCCCAGCTGCAGTCAAACCTGACAGGTGACAGAGAATCACAAGTCTGGAAAACAAGTGAAAAACAAATAAATTCTAATGTTACCATCAGAAAAATCCAGAAAATGGCTACTCATTTCGCAAAAACACAAAACACTGGGCTTGCAAATATTGCCCACCTGAAATTTGTGAGGTACATTCTCCCAATACCTCTGTGTTTACTGACTTCAACAACTACATCATCAATAACCATCTCCACTCTCTCTGCTTCACCTGCCAAAGTAAATTCATCCAGTAATTGCACCTCAGCAATTCTTATGTAAAATGACTACTATTAAACAAGAACCATGTAGGTGGCAGCATGGCCTCGTTGCTACTTGGTGCTAGAATTCTAATTAGATGGTTGTTAGGAGTCTTCATGCCTGTTACACTACTACTCATGGAATTTATGTTCTGCTGTCCCATGTGAAATTCACTGCCTTTGCCCTGTAAATGGTCAACTGGCCTGCCTTCTACCATTTAGAATTTTTAACCAATAAGTTTATTTCAAAATTTGATCAGTTGCTATTCACTGGCCTTGAAAAGCCCCATTTTGGTATGAGTCAATCAAGTTTTTGTACCTCTTAGGAAAAAAGGTTTATAGGTAAGCAGAGCATACATAGATGTAAATATCATTGAGGTAGAACTTATGCCAGAGAAAAGAATCTCTTTGATCACTTAACTTTCAACTGATTCTCTACAGGTGCCTAGAGATTCTTGAGAGATAAACAAATCAAGTGATTTTTGGTGTCAAAAGTTTGTTATTATTGGTCATCTTCAGTTGGTGAAGTGTTCATTTTAAAATAAAAACATCTAGGTGAGAAATATAATAGGAATGAAAATAATTTGTTGTGTTTTAGTTGTGACAAAAAGAGCACTTATTTAAAATATAATGTACAGATAGGACCTCATGCTACTTTATAATCTAAAGACAGTAGCTCACAGGTATTGCACTGCTGAGTTTCATCATACATTTACCTGGGAAATCAACCAAAGAATCTCCAAATGCCACAGGAATCTCAAATCCAGGTTTCCTTTTGCAAAGTGAATACAGCTCATGGTCCACACACCATCTTGGTATTGGCTTAAAAAAAAGAATCAGAAAATTTGTTTTAAATAATTATATCAATAGTAAAACCCACAATTTTGGTAGTATTGTTATCATGTTTTTGCTACTACACTCCTTTTCTGTGGAACCTGTACTAAGTGGTCAACCTGTGTTAAGCAGGTCACACAGTCATTCCCCATTCATTTGGTAACTGCTTATTAATATAGGTTGACTACAGTCATAGTCTGTAGTGCAGGTTTGACTGTACTAGGTACAGTAACCAGGGCTCAACACTAACTTTTCAACTAGCCAAGTGGCTGGTGACAACTTACATGTTACAAAAATTTCAGTTTGTTTACTAGCCAAACTGGCTAGTAGTGGAAATCGAAAACCACTAGCCAAAACTGAATTTCTACTAGTCAGTGGCTAGTTGGCTATTGTCAATGTTAAGCCCTGGTGACTGTGTGCAACTCAATATCAGCCAATACCCGAGATGCCTTCAGGGTCAGCTCAAAGAATATTTCACCACGAACATTATCTTTGGCTGAACCTCTTCCCAGAGGGAACCACCGAGCTGTTGTTTCTTCCGACAGAATGGAGACTGGAATTTGAATTCTACCCATGAAGTCATCACGATTGAGAGTATCATAGTCCCACACATCAATCTGAACATAGTGTTGAAGGCAGCAATTCATGGCATTCTCAACTACAAGAAAATTGCAATTTTTAAACAACATCAACAAAGACAGATTGTCGGTAAAGCTAATCCATTTTCATTGCCCAGCTGTTAACTCATTCCCCAGATCTCCTTTATTCAGTAATTCTTCTAACTGTCTGGCATACAGAACAGAACAGAACAGATTTATTTTGCACTATCTCAAGAGATTACAGCAAAGATTACTCTAGATCACAAAAGTAAAAATAAACAAGAAACAATAAATTACATATTAAATAATCAAAAATAAACTATGCGCAGTGACCAAAGCAGCTTAAGCTTTCGAGTTGGTCACTCCCATGTGTAACTAACTGGCGTACTTTACATTTAGATAAAATTACAAGTAATGAGTAGCGGACAAAGTAAAATTATAACTGCATACAATTCTTATGATATTAGCTTGGAGTAGGGGTTTGAGACAGGGTGCCTGGTGGGTCACGCTTTTACTTTCTCTGAGAAAATATCTTCAAATAATCTTAAATTACTTTCTTACTGGCTTAGTTATCTGGATATGAGCTTCAAATTAAGTGATTTTCAAAAATTGTGGAAAGAAGAACTACTCAAGGATGTGAGGAGAGAAATATTACGAGTGATTCAACCACTGAAGGCAGACCTGGCAGCCATGAACAAAAAGATGAACGACCTTGAAACCTCTCAAAAATTCCTTGCTGAGAAGTATGACACACTTAGATGGTATTCAGGAGCAAAAGAAACATAACAAGGACTCAAACGATCAAAAAGATGGCATAGACACAGAAATTGGATATGCGAGAAATGACATCTATGACATTCAGCTCCACCTCAATGTGAACGAGCAATATGGCCGACAAGACACCTTGTGGTATTTTCTTAGACTTCTCCAAAGCCTTCAATACCATTAACCATAGAATCTTGCTAGATAAGATGTTTAAGTATGGAGTGCGTGGAACCCCATTGAGATGGTTCTCAAGTTATCTAACTGGCCATCATCAATTTGTGAAAATTGGTGATGTAGAGTCTTCTCCTATACTTATTATTGTGGAGTCCTTCAAGGCTCAACCCTTGGTCCCCTGCTGTTTTTACTGTATGTAAATGATCTTCCAAAATCATCATGTAAACTTTTATTTCGAATCTTTGCTGATGACACCAACATTTTTTTTTCATCTAAAAATATCGCAAGTTTAGAATCAACTGTGAACGAAGAACTTATGAATGTTATAAAATACTCATGTAATGTGAATAGATTATCCATTAATTTTAAAAAAACTAACTACATGATTATTGCATCACCTAAGAAAAAATTATCTCTTAATTTAACAGCTTGTAATATATAACAAAAACATACTATCAAGTACTTAATAGGTATATTCATTGATGGGAACCTAAAATGAGATGCCCAAATACAGCATGTTAACAATCGAATAGCAAAAAATTTGGGTATCCTTAATAAGCTTCGCTACTATGTGTCTGTTCCTTCTCTTAGACAACTCTATTACAACCTCGTCTATCCTTACATTTCTTATGGTCTGGCAAGCTGGGGATCAGCATGCCAAACCCAACTTCAAACTGTAAGGAAAATTCAGAATAAATGTATTCGATCCATATTTTTTGCTTCCCAAAGAGAAAATGCTTCCATCTACTACAAAATGCTTGAACTGCATAATCTTGAAAACATATTCAACATTAAGATAGCATCCCTAGTTTATAAACTCAAATACCTCCCGTGAAATACTCCTGTAGCTCTTCATGAATTAATTGCACCCTCAATTGGAGTACATAACTATAACACTAGATATGTCTCAAAAGATAACTTATACAGGCCGGTGTCCAGAACTAACTACGGCCTCTCAAGATTTACATGGCCTCTAGAGCTTGGGAAAAAGTACCTTACAGTCTAAAAATTTTCTGCAGTATACCGGTAAGCGCTACCTTCTTGCAATCCAAATGTGATTTTTTTTTTGTCTCTCCTTCATATCATTTTTGCTATGATTATTTATATTACTGTATTTTTATATATATTCATGCAGTTAGGTATATAATTGTACAATCTATTGAGTATCAATAATTTATTGTTTAATGTATTACTTGTTATTTTCCTTTTTCCCTCTTTGTAAATCTTTAATATAGTATGCTAGCTTTTAATAAATATTTTTCTCGTGAAATCATGTACGTGGTAGTGACAATCTCAAAAGTATTTGCTACTATGGTCACTATGCACTTCTCCTTTTCCTACAATATGTAAAACTCTGCTCTTTCTATTTTCTCCTTTTATTTTATCTCACTTGTAGTTAATGATATAAAACATAGCGCAAAATAAAGATGATGATGATGATGATGATGGAGAATTTGATATTGGATTATTTTCCGTGTACATGTATAATCCCCTTATTGATATTTTTCTTAATTTTAACACTAATATGGTCTGCCTGATATTGTACTGACACTGTAAGGAGAAATTCTGTCTTGATCACTAGTGGAAGTTTAAGGGTTAAAGAAAACAATAGCTAGCTGACCATAGCCTATCCATTTTCATCACAAAGCTACACAACTACACAGCTTGTACAGAACAAATTAGCACTGTACAGCTAATCATGGTCAGTGCTTAATGCTTCGCTCTGACGAAGGGCTAACACCCAAAATGTCAGCATTTAAACTCTTTACAGTCGCCCATTTACACGATCAACTCAGCTGATAAAACCAAATTAGCTTTAAAACTTACCCTGTCAGGTATGAAATACAAACAAACCAGCACTTTCCCAGTGCAACTTACTTTATAGTGTTCTCTTATGGTTCAAATACATTTAGAGGAAGGGTCTTACTTGGTTCACTCTGCATAAGTTGAGGTACTCCACTGACTTCAAACTGTAACGTCTCATGCCATTCAGGATCAATGGTATTATATTGCACAGCTGTACGCTGCTCCTGGTTACCAACACTCAGTACACAATATGGATCAGACTTTCCTGTAGGATCCATAACAGGAAGATTTCGCCCTTGAACAACTGCGGAGCAAAACATAAAATGCTTCACAACTTCCTTTGTGACTTAAGATTTGGAGATTGAAGATATACATGTAAACATACAGTGTAGTTGTCGTTGTGGGAGTGAATGAATAATATAAAAGTTAATAATCAAAATAGATAATTCTAGCTGAATTTTCAGGTGAGTTTTATGCATTCTTAACTTTGGCACCCATGAAAAGGTTAATTATGCCGCAACAAAAGGTAATTGTGACCATATACAGGGGCCAGAGTCTCAATTCTTAAAGCCCTGGGCTGGGTTGTTCAAAAGTGGGTTAAGATAACCCAGGGTTAGTGTGAAATTTGATTTCAGATTTGAAAGCTTTAAAAGAAAATTCACCTTGATTCCATTTGTCTACAATTTGATGATTAAATGTCTTAAAATAAATTGGGAAAATTATCCCAAAACGGCTTTTTATCAGAGAAATATAGAAACCTGGATTAAGATTTAACCCTGGGTTAGTGCTAATCCGCCTTCGAACAACTGGGCTTTGGTAACTTAATGTGCATTATTTCAAAGTAAAAACTTAAAGAACTCTAAGCAGATTCTAACACCAGTCCATTTTGTTACTTTAACTTGTAGTTTGTGTCATAGCTTTCAAAAGTTTTGAATCCCTATCTTGAATGAAAACAGAACAGCTTTATAGGCCTGTTAAGTTACTGTGGCCTTCAAGAAACAGGCCTCAGGTCTGAAAAATGGTGTTGTGGTCTGAAATAGGGTCACAATTTTGAGAACTAATTGGCAGCCCCCTACCCAGAATTTTGAGGAATGTTTTTGAGGTCAAAAGTTTTACAGGATGATCCTATTCAATGAAATGAAGGAAATATGGAATGGTGGATGGCAGAATATCCTACAACACGGGATGCCTTGTTATATGAAATAAAAGTCTCACAAAAATGGAATTGTATTGAAGAAAATAATTTATAAGTAACAAGCAAAATTAAAAGCATTAAGTTAATCATTATTGGAGTCTAGAGAAGAAACCAACAGAGGAACAATGAGGTTCCTGAGCTAGCCCTCACAAAAGTATCATTATTATTACTATTGTTATGATAATAATTATTATTGTTATTGTTAACATGATCATTTGTTACCATGCAATTATTGGCTAAGTGTCAATTAATCACTATATACTTGAGTCATCTTTCTTTTATGGAGCAGAATACTCATAAAAATGTGGTATGCCAAGGTTTTCCTTTTTTGCATGTGAGACAAATCTTCTGCAACACTTATACCTTCTAGCATCATTCTACAACCTCTAGTTCTTTTCAATGCGATAAAAACTGTGCTATATCGGTAGTCAATAAGCAGTCTTAAACTGCCTGTTTTTGTACCTTATGCTACATAAGAATACCCAAATGTGTCAATACAAGTATCGATAAACACAAAGAAACGCTTCAGAAGCCAAAATTATTAGCCTAAGGTTAAATTTGCTTTCGGTTTTTAACATCATTTAGAATTTGAACCCATTGAATGAAATTAAGTTGCACCTCTTCAGGAACAATAAATCGGATCTGTAAGCATATTGTTATTAAATTCCTACATATTTGTAGGGCTGCAAAAGTGATACTGAAGGAACAATAACATGCCATTGAGTGGCTTCAGTTAAATCTGTGAACGTGAATGAAAAGTAATATATTTTTAGAAGGAAAAGAATATGGTTGGGCTTAACGCTATATATATCAAGCCATTGATTATTGCACCTATACAAAGTTCGCAGGTATGACTAGTATTTCCGGAAAAAGCTTCAAATAGTAAAATATGACTAGCAAAACTGGGTCGCATGTACCAAGTTGACTCCAGATCTTTCCCGGAAAACCATGTTCCAATTAAATGGCAAAGACAAACGCGCATCATTTAACATCAGTCACGCTCTACATTGTATATCTACGGTAAATATCCTGAAAGGAATAGTTGTGAAGTGAACTAAAGAACACACCTGTAATTGTTAGTAAGGCCATGCCAACTCCTCTCTTTCGCTGTTCGTCTAACAGCCCAGACAAATTCCGAGAAGCGCACACCGAGAATTGCGCGCCATCGACACCGTCACTGCTACCATTGCTCGGTGTTCCGCTTAGAGCACCACTTGGGACGTAAAACATGGTTACGAATTTACGCAACAACGGCTGAAAATAAGGCTAACAACACATTCAAGGCTGGTATCATTGTTTGAGGCATTTCTCACGGAACTTCAAGGAAAGAACATTTAATGTTTTGGTCATGACGTATCGTGACGGAACCGAGCCAACAGTACGTGACCTCAGTTTGTTTCTCAGTGGTTACTACCATTGGCGTATTGGTTCCAGTCTTTCCTTTCGAACTGCGAGGCAAGATGGCGAACGGTTCTGGAGATTTCCCGGATTGCCCACCGTCGTATTCCTCCTTGGAAAAGATCTACGGGGCATCTACAGATAGAGCATCGTTGAGGTAAAAGATCTTAGTTACCTTTTCTCGCTGCTTGGGGGTGGTTTTTCGTTTTGGGGCAAAAATCTTGCGTCATTTCCTTGATAAGCTTTTTTTTTTTCAACCTCCAGTACGGGAATAAGATCGCCCGGCAGTTAATTTTCAAGATCGTTCCTTTGTATAGATGATTGTTATGTTTTGCAAGAATATATCGGAGGATAAATTTTATCGTGCAAATGTGGGAAAACATAATGACTATTGAATTTAATGTCAGGCTGGTACATGGTACATGTAACTTACCCGACTGGTCGGTTCGTGAATGTAATATCACGTGATGTTCTTCACCCTTCAAGGCTTGTTATGTTTGGTGTGAAACTTGGAAAGATTTCCGCACAGTCCCATACCATACTTATTACACATACAGTTCTTGGAGGAAGAAAACAATAGCGAAACAATAGATATTACGTTTGGGACCATGGCTTTAATTCAGAATAGTATTGGATTATGAATGGAAATCTTTCCTATAGCTGAATGGATTTTAGCATTTTAACAAAGGAAAAATCATTAAGTGTTTAAGGTTATAAGATAGTTCAGAACTAAGATTTTTTAACCTTCCCCATCCCCTAGATTTTACAACCTACAACATGTTCACAGTATGCAGATTGGTCCTTCATCATTCTTTATAGAGTATTTTTAGCAGAAAATTACATAGTTTTTCACCATTATTCATTAAGAGATTGTAGCATCACTACAAATGTAATATTTGTTTCTTGAAAAATAAAGTTTTTTAGTATGGTATGGTAGTTTAACAAAAAGGTTTGAAAATCATTTATTGCTGAAACAGTGAAAGAAATTTAAACTACATGTACACTTAAGCCCATATGGTTCATCTATGTAAAGTAGGGGTACCTACACAAAGGAAATTTATTCAAGAGCAGAACTTAAATAATAGATTCCGACATGTGAAAATTCAGTCGATAAAATTTGGGCTACAGATTAACTAAGATATCTCAACTTGTTGAGGTACATGAAACTATAGTGTCAGTTAAATGTCAAATCTAATTGTTGATCTTACCATAAATATCAACAAAACTGGAACAAAACCTACACAAACTAAACTCTCTTGATCCTGCCCCAACAGTTTTGCAGCTGAATTTCAGCAAATGTAGTGTGTTCAAACATGAAACAGGACTGTAGCAGGAGTTCTAAGTATATCCATTCCTCTTGGGTCTTAACTAGAACAGTAAACCTCTGCACTTCTGCCATAAATAAAAAATAATAATAATAATAATAATAATTTATCAATTTATAGTGCGCTTTTTACATACAATGATCAAAAGCGCATTACACTTTTGATTAAATTAAAAATTAACTTAAACAATATAATATGTCAAACTGAGAATAGAACTGAATATAAAATTGCTCACCGATAAAAAGTTTTAAAAAGATAAGTCTTAATATGCGCCTTAAACTGTTCACATTAGTAATCAGTCAAAGTTCTTTTGGAAGAGAGTTCCAGAGCCTTGGCGCTGCGACCATAAAAGCTCGATCACCTAACGTCTTGGATCGAGTAACTGGCAGAGAAAGTAAAATACTATCCGAAGATCTAAGGTTATATAAGGACAAAAATAAATCTGGCATAGTATATTATTGCTAAGTTTCCTGCATTATCAAGCTGTGAAAATTTGAGGCTCCTATGATACATTTGTCAACCCTGTCTATGGTGTTTACTGTCTTGATCCCTTTTATCAGATATGAGAAAATCAAGGAGGCATTTCATAGCAAGTTTGGCTGTTCTCCAGAATTCTATGCAAGAGCTCCTGGAAGAGTAAACATTATTGGTATGTGGTACTACATTATGTTTGACTGTGTCATACATTTATGTTGTAATTTAAAATCAATTCCAGGTCAAGATAGATGCATTTGCAAGCTATTCCAATTTCCTATTCCTCTAGATACATTACCCTAAACCTTAAACATGGAAAACATAAATCAAAGGAGTTTTTAATGAATTCATTTTAACCTAAAATCATTTTTAACTAAAACATTTACACACTGTGCTGTGTGATGATTCATTTCGCTGGCAGCACTTTTTGATGAATTTCAAGGTTGTGCTCTAAGAAAAATTGAAGGGAGCCCAGTGATCTGAAACTGTAAAATCCAATGTGCCCAGCATATGCTTTTTATTAAAGAACTAAGATTCCTGAGTTGTGCAAGAGCAAAAGTAAGGTGCCAGGGGCCACCAGGCACTGCTAGACCACAGCCCTGAATTTATACTAGTGACAAATATCCTGTGTGCCCATTGTGCAGCAATGAGTTTTCCTATATCATAATTTCACATTTGACCATACTCATTAATTTATTTATAATTAGAATATTATGATGCTATGTGGCTGGTGGTTTTGTGTGCACTTTTAAGTGTTAATTGGTAGAACTGTTCACTGTAGTTGTTCCCACTTTTGCTCATCCTAAACTTCTCACTACTTGGCCCCTCAAGTGTTTCAAGGTTGACACAAAACCACTGGCTATGCAGGTTCCAATCTGTGATAACATATTTTACAGGAGAACACATAGACTACTGTGGTTATGGTGTGTTACCAATGGCTGTGGAACAAGATATTGTGATAGCAGTGGCAACTAATGACCAGAAAATGCTTAACATATCTAACACATTTGAAGACTTTCAGTAAGTAATAAAGAACAATCTGACAGAGATAGTCTACAGAGGATAGAGAAATCTCCAAAGAGTACAGGGAGGAGGGAGCAAAAAAGGGGGCACTTCCATCCAGGGGTGGTATACTTATATATTTCTTGCAATATAAATAGATCAGGTCTGTAAGCAAGTAAAAGAATAGACATACTTATCAGCAAGCTGGATGTGATTTCAAACTTATTGTGTTACTAATTTGCAAATTTAGAAATATTTGGAAGAAAGAATTGAGCGTTAACAAATAAATCAGCTCCATTAAAGTACTCTCATTTTGAAAATAATATCTTAAAAAGATACAAAGATAACCTAATATAAGAGTATTTTTTATTTAACCCTATTCACCCTAACGTCAGTATGCATATTCTCCATACTGTTCTATATTCATTTCCTAAGGTTTTGACAAGGAGAATTTGTTTAACAATCAATAGTTTCTGTAACAGCTGGTGATCATTTGTTTTACTCTCTTAACCTTAATATTTGATTCAGGGGTGATATTGTAAGGAGAAATTAGATGCTAGTCACTAAAAGGGGTCAAAGGGTTGACAGCTTAACCCCAACAACCACAGCCATGTTTGATTTACTGTGTCCTAATCCTCCCCACGTGGGATATATCAGCAAAATAAAAATGTAATATCAGGGCTCAACACTAACTTTTCAACTTACTAGCTAAGTGGCTAGTGACAACTTAGATGTTACAACAATTTCAGTTTGTTTACTAGCCAAACTGGTTAGTAGAAATCGAAAACCACTGGCCAAAACTGAATTTCTATTAGTCTGTGGCTAGTTTGCTACCATTAGTGTCGAGTCCAGAATATATGCACATTTACTTTTTTCTTGTTTCACCTTTTTTTTTTACCAGGGATTTCAGTGTGAGCTGTGAAGATTATAAGATTGATGGAAAGGAATGGTACCATTACTTTCTCTGTGGCTATAAGGTATCGATTAAAGCATTTTGATCAAATAATTATTTTGATAAACTGACTATACCCTCAAAAATAAAGGCTGATAGTTTCGAAAGAAACTGTTTGGGGCTGCGTCGGTGGGAGTAACGAAATAATTTGGATATATCAACAAATTTGAAATGGTAAATTGGCCACTGTAACGATTACAAAAGCTGACGTTTTGAGCGTTAGCCCTTTGTCGGAGCGAAGGGCTAACGCTCGAAACGTCAGCTTTTGTAATTGTTACGGTGGCCAATTTACCATTTCAACTTTGTTGATATATCCAAATTATACCCTCAAAAAGTCTACTCATGCAATTAACTATGATAGGTGAAATTAATATAATCATTATTATGACTCTTATTCATTACAAACATATCAGCCATCTTATGACTGTTACCTTTCATTAAATTTTTAAGGGTTTAGTGGATCATATGAAGATTGAATCTACAATTGGAATGAACCTCATTATAGATGGAACTGTTCCAAAGGTTTGAAATGTCAATTGGAAATTATGTACTTTTTAGTAACTTAAGTGTATGAAAAATTAATCTTTTGTTGTGATTTGTAACCTCAATTTTTTTTAAATACGAAATGTCCAACTTTATAGTCTTTTATAAGCCCACTAGCTTTATTTTCTCTTTTTCCATCAGAGTGCAGGGCTGTCAAGTTCGTCAGCTTTGGTTTGTTGCTCAGGACTGGCGACACTTCATGCCAATGGGCTCAAGCTTAGTAAGGTGTGTTCTATAAACCAGTTAAACCAGAATTTTTATGGTGAACTGACTCTTATCTGAAATAATTTGGATGTTCATCATTTCAGTTAAAGCTGCTAGTACACATTTTAGTCTTATCCCATTAGAATGAAACTCTAATAATTGTATCTTGAAGCCCTTTTTGTCCAAAGATCAGTATGAATTGCATCTTTGAATAAAATCTTGCATTCTGATTGGTTAATAAAGCGAGGTATTCTGGCAGCGTGGAGTTGCGAGTTGAAAATGAGGCTAAGTAATGTTGTTTCACATCTATGTATACATAACAACTATAAGTAATGCTGTTTTCTTTTTTTTTTTCTCATTTTTACTCAATTATACAATTCAAGGAAAATTCATTACTTGACTTGTGAATTCCACATTAAATTGCACTTGAAAACCAATGTTGCACTCATCGCTTTGTGATTTGTGTGATATCGGTTTTAGCATGCAATTTAATGCGGAATTCCCTCATCAAGTAATTAATTAATTTTCCTATAAAATATTCTCTGTACACTTCCTAAGGTCCTGACAGCAGAATTTTTTTGATAATCAATAGCATCTTTAGTTGGTGATCATTTCATTTCTTCTTGTGACCGTAATAAAGTTTGATCCAGGGCTGACTTTGTAAGGTGAAATCAGATGCTACATGTGGTCACTCTTAGGGGTTAAAAAGTTAAGGGTTTCAGACACAAAAACAAACTTAATTGTGATCATTCACCTTTAATTGAGTCAACTTGAAGGAAAATATATATAATTTCATACAGATTCACTGTCTATTTTAAATTCCAATTTCTCTTCACTTGTTTTTTACCTTAGTAATTTTGCTGTATAATCCAAACCCTGTGAAAAGCTCATGCTTTTAATTTTTGTTTTTGTTGAACAGCATGAACTGGCGGAGATATGTACAAAATGTGAGCGCTACATTGGAACTGAAGGAGGAGGGTATGCATGCTTTGAGAGATTCTAGCACATGAAGCATTACAAAAATTTTTAAGACATTTTTTTGTGATGTATACAATGATAGACAATGATAATATTGGTGTGAGTGAAGTGAAGGTTAATCATTAGTGTGCTAAATTACAAAAAAGGTCCCAGATCTGGCTAGTTTTCTTTGGTGGGACATTTCACTGTCTTCTTCTCTGTCTGTCTCTTAAGGATTTCAGTATCAATTGGCAACCGAAAATTGTTGGCAAAACTCTAGAGGGTAATCTGTGGTAGTCTATCTTTCAGAGGGAGTGATGATAACCCTAGAAGCCTGTGGGACTGACGTCATTTTTTTTTTTAAACAATTTTTCAAGGAAGTGGAGGCTGAAGCCAGGGCAAGGCAAGCATGAGCAGATTGCTAAGGGCGAGTCATGAATTATGCCCACTCCTCAATTGCACTTTGTCCACTTGCTTATGCTCACCTGACAAAATTTAAAACGGACAAGATGACACCTGTTTAACAGGTGTGACTTGTACTTGCTTTGTGATTCTGAAACTGGAATTTGCTCCTGCAGCCATTTGAGGCAGTCTCAATCCCAAACTTTGTGGAAATTTACCCACTAGATGTGGGATATTTTCGTGACTTCTGGAGTCATCTCTAGCACTGACAGTAACCCTTTTTTAACAAAGGTTACACTGTTACATTACTTACACCATTAATGTCAGATAGAGATTACAATCATTATACCAACACTAGTAACAGAATTAATGTCGCTAAATTATGTCCTGCTGGTACCTTGAATTCACAGTTAAACCAAATTTAAAGCTCCTTTACCTATTTTGAACGGTAATTTATCTTCAACACTTGACAACTTCTTGATATTATCATCAGATCAATGAAATTCTTTACACTAACTGATGTGTGCTTTGCAGAATGGACCAATCTATTTCCTTTTTGGCTGAGCCAGGAACAGTAAGCAAATCATTTCCTCATTAGACGGAAATTGTGAAGAATCTGATTGAAAGCTGTATGTGTCGAAAAACAAACTATGTTGCCGTCTTTTGCTGCGTCTAATATTTGCTAGAAAATGATCATTTGAAAACGTATTTCTTTTTCTTTTTATTTGCTGGTTTTGGACTTAAATTTGAAAATACAACCTAATTATATAAATTACATCCACTTGCCTAGTGCCTTTCTTTGCGTTTTTTGAAATGCATGAGAGACAAAAGAAACCTTTTGTTTCCCATGATGATCAAACTACTTGGGCTGTGAATTTCTAGTCGAAAGTAGATGCTGTTTGCATATATCAGGGGGCTAACTTATGACACAAAGCGTAATAGACAAGCATGCCATTGGGATAACGTCACTACAGAAAATGCAAAAGGGGAAACAACGAATTAAAAATTGGAATTATCATGATGGTAGATGGCAAAAGGATTGTACATGAACTGAGAAATAAAGTAGTGGCTAGATCTATTACAGAGTAAAATGTAAAGTTTATATATCTTTCAAACCTTCTTTGGACTTGCAAACAATACTAGCCAGCAAAACAGTTTTTTTGCCTCATTTTTTTTCTCATTTTTGACTCTTGCAGGCAAAGCACATCGAGTTTGATCCAATAAGAGCTTATGATGTCACCCTTCCAGATGGCATTGTTTTCGTGATTGCGAATAGCTTGGTATGTAACCAATAATTCTTTTTAAGGAATTAAAAATCCAGAAAATCAGAAATGCGACCAGCGTTGTTCTTAGCTAACAACAAGAATGAATGACATCACACTTGAAATAAAAGATTGACATCACCGAATGAGGTGATAAGTATTCTCGCAAGGCCCCTGTACACGCTGAAGAACAAATGAGTACAACGGTGTACTGTTAGCGAAAACTGCAGAAATGCATGTGCTGGCAGGAGAGTGACTTGTGATTGACTGGCATCCGATGCAGCGAGGGGGTGGGGGGGGGGGGGAGGGGAAGTAGCTGTACTCTGAGTCACTTACTGCTACTAAAACTGTCCAACAGGATGAGCCACGCGTTCAAGACGTTTAGACATGTTCTTTTTTTCTTGTCTTTACAGGTGGAGATGAAGAAATCTGCGACAGCTGGTACGCATTTCAATGCAAGAGTGGTCGAGTGTCGTCTAGCAGCAAAGGTATTATTAGTAAACGCAGTTCTGCATATCAGAAATTAAAAAAAGCGCCTTCCAAGCCTGACACATATCATTTTTTTCTGCTTGGAGGAATAATGTAGCAGTAGCCCGCTGAGGGCTGAGACACTCGCACGTGGACGACCTCGAAATCAATGACGAGTCACTTTTCCTCTCCTACGTGACTCAGCCTTCGCGTTCCTTTCTCGTACGTAATTTTTTTTTTCGCACTCTTCTCGCGCTCGTATCACACTTGCCTCTGTTAACCTGGAAAACCCAAAAATGAACTCTGTTCAACAGGCTACTGAAAACAGAGAGATGCACAAGGAAAAGCACGGGTCAAATGGTTACAGTGCTGGATCCATAATTTAGCCCTGGCTTAGCCTGCAGTTCAGGTGTCTTTTTAGGCAAAGTTAACGTTAAGAAGCGCGCGATTGTCTATTCAACCTGTCATGTAGAGTCGACGATAGGGGGAGGGGGCGGAGAGGGGCATAATGTTCACTCCCCCACACTCACCTCCTTTTTTTTTTTCACTGTCGCTCACTCCCTTAGTACACATCTCTCTCTCTCTCTCTCTCTCTCTCTCTCTCTCTCTCTCTCTCTCTCTCACGCACTCACTCACTCACTCACTGAGCACTCGCTCGTCAAAATGTGCAGGCTAGCTTTGGCTCCCAATTGCCAATTGTTTCGTGTTTTTTTCCAGAAGCCTCATTCTCATAGTAAAGATCAGGAACGACCCTTTTTAATTTTCGTAAGGGGATGGGGGAACGGCGAATTAGCATTCTATCCAGGAGAAACTGGGTTAAGATCCAACATGGTAGGTGGTCAGATTGGATCCTTTTCGTTGACACTCTTGTGACCTTCTCTTCCCAAAACAGGTCCTGGCTAAGAAATGTGGACTGGACTGGAAAAGTGTTCGTCGTTTGAGTGAGGTACAACAAGGTGCAGAAAAGAGCTTGGATGAAATGTAAGCGTTTCCATTCTCGACGCGCAATCTGTGCCATTTAAGATAAAATTGCTGACCTATAGTTATAGTTATACTTTCGATTTAACCTAATAAATTGTCTGTAAACCCTCTAATAACAAATGTGAGATTGGGACTAGTTTGTCCTCTTCGTGCGCTTTTACATACAAAGCTTCGAGTAGAGAACGCCTTCGATTTCTGTCGGTTGCCAGTTGGTCAAGCTGCCCTCGTGTCTAGCCTCTGTTCCTCCCTGCAGTTCTCCTTCAAGTTTTGTTAGGACGGCCTTTCTTTGATCGGCTGTCAGGAGTTTATTGGGGGACGACTCTGGGCCGGACTGATGGTGGCATTCGGAGCACATGGCTGATCCATCTCCATCTTCTTTTCTGGACCTACAGGGAGATGGGTTCTGTACCTATTCCCGTTTGTTGGGATTCCTTTGCCTGAAATCTAATCTAACTTCAACGTATTTTATCAAAGAACAAGTAGCCTCAAATCTTAGTCGCTGATTTATCAAAAGTGTGGATTGAACATTTAAGATGCATCTGTTTTTTTTTTTATCTCGCCGTATTCATGTAGGGTTGAAATGGTGGACTCATGCCTCCATGCCGAGCCATACATGAAGAAAGAGCTTTGTGAATACTTTGAACTCACGGTACGTTTAGCGTATAAATTCGAACAGACGGAAAGTAGGAAATTAGCATTGTCCAAGAGGTGCCCGCTGAAATAACGACCCTTGCGATAGCAGACAATTTTCAGGGGTAAAGAACGTAGTCTCTGTGACTAGATTTGTTCTCAAGGAGAAGTAGTCTTAAAATACGATTTGAGATGTCCTGAGAAATACTCCCTCTTATATTTCCTTACATATTACAATCATTTAGTAAGCTGTGTACCAAAGAGTACGTAAAAGGTAAAGTCTGTTTACGAGCCTAGTGGCCCATTAGGCCGGTGCTTAACTCCGGTTTCTGTAGCATGAAGCGACTAGGAGTATTTCTACTCCCCCCTGGATGGGATGCCAGTCCATCGCAGGGTTACCCCCAGCATTAAATTGCCGGTACCCATTTATACACCTGGGTGAAGAGAGGCACTGTGAGAGTAAAGTGTCTTGCCTAAGAACACAACACAATGTCCCGCCGGCCGGGGCTCGAACCAGGACCACTCGATCCGGAGTCGAGCGCACCAACCATGAGGCCACCGCGCCTCCACCATCAAAGAGTAGGAATCATGCTGAAATGAAAAATGTTTGCTGTTTTTCTTTTTATTATTCAAACGGGGAAGCTCAGCAAAGTTGTTGCTCTCCTCTTTAAGGCAAAGATTAGGAAAGATTTCCCTATAGCCCCTATTCTAAAACAAAACCGTAGCCCCAAATACAATCTATTGTTTTCGCCATTGTTTTCTTACTTTATCAAAGAACTGCGTTAATAATGAAGTATGGGGTCAGACAGAAATCTTGCCAAAGATTTGGCCATACGTATCCACTGTGATGACATTTCCGTCTGTTGGTTTGTGTTTTCCCAGGACGAGGAGTTAGTGAACCAGTGCATGAGTCCTTCAACAGCGGGAGTGACCAGCTTCAAGTTGCATGATCGAGCCAAACACGTGTATTCTGAAGCTGCTAGAGTGCTCAAGTTTAAGTCAGTGTGCGGGGAAAAACCTGCTAATGCTGTTCAGGTAGTAACGGTTTGGTTTCGTTTGCATGTCCTCATTTTGGCACAGGTTGCATGTTTTCTGCGCTGGGTATGGGTGACATACTTTTACCCACTATTTCGCTCCTAACGCTGGTTGCATGCTTTTCTGCCCTTGCACCGGTTGCGTGTTTTCCCGCCTTTGGAGTTGGCTGCATATTTTCCCACCCAACAGTTGTCTTGTTCCCTGCGCTTGGCACTGGTGTCTAGTTTTCCAGAATTTTGATTGTTTGTTTGTGTTATTGGCTTATAATGTGATTGGTCAGTTGATCAACTGTAGGATCAGTCTTGCTCTACGACTTTCATGTGACAGCCAACTTTGTGTCTTGTCTGTGAGCAGGTCCTCGGTGGTCTTATGAATGACAGCCATGAAAGTTGTAGTAAGATGTACGAGTGCAGCTGCGAGGAACTTGACCAGTTGGTACAACAGTGCAGGTATTTATTCTGTTTCTCTGGGATTTTTCATCAATAAAGTTGTCATATTTTACTCCAAGAGGTGTTTTCGATGTCTCTGAATTTTTTTAGGCGAGCTGGAGCAGTTGGCTCCAGGCTCACAGGAGCGGGATGGGGCGGTTGCACGGTGTCCCTGGTGCCTACTGATGTCCTCAATGGCTTCGTGAAACAAGTGCACGACGGATACTATGCCGCTGACCCAGACAGGCTTAAAAGGGTTTCCGAGAGTTTGTTTGCGACTCAGCCGGGGAGTGGTGCGGCGATACTTAAACTTAAGTAATATATTTTTGACTTAGAGATAAAAAAAGGGTCAGTATATAGGTCTGAAATAAGAAATACTGCGAGTAAAGCATAGCGAGCGCGAGCCACCTATTCAGGAAAATTACTTTGTACTTATACTTATTGACTGATTGGTAGGGCCGGACGGGAGAATATTTAGCTCTCGGTCATGATGTACGGACCTCGCTGCGCTCGGTCCGTGTCTCATGACCGATGGCCCAATATTTTCTCGTCCGGCCCGACCAAACTCAATCGATAAGAATTTTATCAGTCAGCAATCCAATGAATACACGGGTTAAAGTTACACACGGATAAATCGTTTACATCCTTCGCCAGAAGGGAGACATACTTACCCGCGTTGCTTTCCTTTAAGTTGTGAATTAAACATTTGTCATTTTTCTGAGTTCCATCTGAGCTCTACCGACAGATAAAATGATTGAGGGTTAACCTTTAAAAAAAGTAAGAGCGATCAGCATCCAAATTCTCCTCACGGCTTACAGTAATACTGCTAAATGGTACATTTAGATCATGAGAGTCAAGGATATGATCGCCAAGCTAGAGGGTGGTAAAGAGTATTTTCGTAATTCGTGAATGGTCTTTTTTTTTTCCCATGAAACGTTAAATGGCTTCTTTTTTTTTTTTCTTGTGATTCGTGATTTCATTAGTAGCCGTGAACCATGATTTTCCAAAATAATTTTCTGTGAAATGAGAAAGAAGTATTTAATTCGTCGTGAACCGTGATTTTGGTTGTAGTTTCGACAGTAATGTTACTTCCCGTGAACTGTGAAAGGACCAATTTATTTTCCGTGAAACGTGGTCTTGAGCCCCTCTCTACCACCCTCAAGCTAGGAAGCTTTGATTTTTAAACGAATCCTCCTTGTCTGTACCAAAGGAAATGTACGAAGAAGGGTATGGAGAATGTTGATTGTGATGTGCTGGTTTAAAGGTTTAAAGAACTTAGTACAGACAAACCTGTATCAAGCGGTCCCACTTGGAGCTTTCTACGGGTTGACCGCTAAATACAGGTTGCAAAGAATGAATGATTTGACAAACGATTGAAAAAAAAACGCCTTTTTATAACACAATTGACCTTGTAATGTACAAAACCTTTTCTCATAAATACTACTAACACTGATTTAGGGAGAGAAATGTGGATTAAATTTTACTGGCAAGATCATTCTTCGTTTTATTTGAGTAGTTCCGCTTTAAGTGACGGCGAAATGCAGGTGGAGGACAATCATGATATAGGCCGTTGGGACACACTCAGAGGTGACCGTGACCGCTTAATAGAGATGAAGACTACAGGGGGACTTAGACAACTGACCGACCTACAAATATTAAGGACCTCCTTGACTGATCCCTGCTCGTCTTGTGTGGGACAGGGTCCACAGGCTCCCCCAGGCATCCTCTCAAGTTTCCTGAGCAACTTGTGGGTTTCAGGAGGGGATCCTCTCTTGACACATTCATACTCCTGGGAGGAGAGGCAACTGTGAGAGAGCAGAACGCTGTGACCGGGTCACTGCGTTTTGTTTTGATTACAGAGCTTTCGTCCCAGGGTCTAGTTCGCGAATCGCATGAGGAAGAGGCTTGTACTGTCGCGGAAGAAGGATAGCGCTTACTTTCATAACTAATCCATTGCGTAAAAAACACTTTCTATCACAAATGACTTGATTATTTGACTGCCGCTCTGTTATTCAACAATACCTTAAATGCATTTGTCAAATGGCACCCGTGCGTCGTCTATTGTTTAACTTTATTGTTACGATAAACATTTGTAAACCAAGTATGCAATAGTGGTGTCGCAATGAACAAACGATTATGTCCCTCGCGGCGGTTTCAAAAGAAAACAATTTGTGTAATTATCTTTGTTTTAAAGCCTAATGAAAAACAAACGGTTGTTGAGGTCGAGACGCGCAGTCTGGGAAATCGGCGAAATCTGTTGTGGTTATGTCGAAGAAATCGGAACAGAGAAGTCAAGTCCCGTGCATCAGTTATGTTTCATAATCTCTGATGGCCGCATATTGTTTTTAATCAGTATTCATAAAATGATAAAATTTTCCAGAGCAAACACTCTGTCACCATCATAAGTAGAAAATGTTGCATTTGGGACTGTTAATGAACCTGAAGTTATTAAGTCAGAAAGTAATAAGTAGAATAGTAACCCGCCCGCCCAATCAAGAGATGTTGGCCTTCGTTTGTCGGGGTCTGACTGCGTTCTGGCTGGCACAATAATTTGAATTCTGCTCAAATTTTCCGCGCAAACTTTAAAACTGCGAACAAAAAAGAAGGGACGACAGGAAATCTGCAACACATCAGTGTTCTGAAATCTCAAGGTAAAAATTAAAACGCCATCCGTGCGCGAGTTCTTTTATCCTGGGAGAAAGCAAACCGCCAAATGATTTCTTTTTGAAATATTTTTATGCTGCTAAAAAATTCCGGACATCCTTCAAGTAAAAAGATACTCTGCTTTTGATTCGAAAAGATCTCAGCAATTTTCTTGTTGGCAGCAAACTAGCACTTTATATTTCAATTATCTTGTAAACTTAGATTGATCGGTCGTTAATAGTTATCTCAGCTTTACCTTCTGCAATACCATCGTTCCTTGAGTATGCCATGAGCTTAAATTGTCTTGAAATATTTGTAACGTATGTTTCATTGCTCAAGAGCTTTCATATTGAATCTCGTGCAAAGTGAGGGATGTTGTAGATAATCGCATTCCACAAACAAATTTACGTCGTGTTAAGTGCTCTTTCGCCATATCCGTTTTAGTGGCACTCCATTTACGCAATCTTTTTTCTCACTTGGTGCAAGCCAGCCGTCATTAAGAGAGTCACCAGTGCAATTCATTAAGCTAATTCAAGCCATTTCCACTGTTATTAACTCACGCGTGCACCATATTCCATCCAATCATTATGCCGGCATTCAGTCGCAAATCTGAATAGGTCTTAGCGGGTTTGGTATATAAGATGGGTAAATGAAGAGGTTTATGTTCGTACGAGTTAAGCTCTTATTCATAAAATATTTGGAATGTTTTAATTAATTCCCTACAGTCTTGTTCTAGTGTCTTGTTAGTATCATTGTCGTATTTCACTGGCAAATCTGACTTTTCCGTTTATGGTTTCAAACATCTGCGAGATGTATCCTTGTTACGAGTTGTTTCTAGATTTTGCATTGCAAATATGGAGTTCTTGGTCGTAATTGACCAAAATTCAAAGACTAGAAGCTTCCCCTTTAATATACTCTATCTGCTAAAGATTATCTTTTCCTAGCTTCCGACAAGACTTCAGGAATGAAGGAAATTAGCTTTCCTATCTGCTTGTCAAATTTGTTATTAAAAGTCAATATCCAGGGGGTTAATTAAAATAACTAACAAGCACGAATTTTATTCTGTTGATGTGCCCAGACTGACCGTTGATTAAAAGCAGAGCGAGCGATTGATTATTTGTACCTCATAACAGACCAACAAACTTCTAAGAAGCCATTGTTAACAAAACAAAACCATCAGGAAAATGAGGCTCCATTATCATTATAAAAAAAAAGAAAAACACGGAAAAGCAGTTCAACGACAGAAGCCATTAAAATCTGCATGAAAAGAAAAAAAAAATACCAGGACTGACTATGTAATATTTTTAGCAACCAAACAAGGGGTAATAAAAAACAATTTATCCCCCAAAGTTGGTAAAAGGAAGAAGGGTGAGCATAAAATTCGAAAAATGAGGTGTAGCGTGGGACTATCACGAAGGCGTTCTCCACAAGAACGATGAATAAGATCACTTTTTACTAGGACTAAACAATAAATCTTTTGGTATCTTGTTTCCCATAGGCCATCATCTCTTCGTAGTCATCAACGCACAGAATTCTGTTGTTAATTAAGTAAAATTTGTCCCCAACACAAAACCTCTGATGGCATCTTTGACAAGAAAAACACTCCAGGTGATACACATTTTCTCCCGCACGCATGACCATCTCGAAGGCAGGGATAGTTTTACAGCACACCGTACAAAAACCTTTTGTCCCGAACAACCTAAAAGGGACAATATAAACAGTTAGTAATCTTTTCATCCGAGCCAAGTGGATGAAAAATCATATCCGGAGAGACGAGAGGTCAACTCACTGACCGACTGCCGGAAAAAACGTTTTCAACTTTAAAGCATGACTGTAAACAAGGCACTTTACGCTGATCGCTGTGTTTTTCCGTCATTTCTAAAAGCACTCTTAATGGAATATTTACTAATTGATGTACATTAGAGTTCACCGCTAAAAGGCCGGGCAATATTTTGAAGAGCACTGACAGCGATCGACGGAAGTATCGAAATGTGTGATCAAATTTCTTGACAAGCAGAAGTGAAGTATATTTAATAATGTGAAAAAGTTGCACTTTAATGTGTCGAGCTAAAGAGAAAACAGAGTGTTTTTAATCTTAGAAAAACAATGCAATATTCTCAATCTCGTTAAATACTTCTGAAGAAAAACTATTTTTCTGATAAATTCCCAAATAGAAGCGCCCATTTGAAGGTAATATTCTGTCTGTTGGATCTTTCGTGTCAACTGTCTTTATTAACCAAACAAAATCGAGACGAAATTTTAGTCTGATGTAAGAAGTCTACAAACGAGACCGTAAATTTTCAAATCTCTAGAATAAACAGTAAATTTTAAAAGAGCATTTGATGTAAATACTTACCTCAAATAATCCCTTCTACACAGGATTAAATTTGCTTTAAAGTATAATGTGCATCCCACTTCGCCAAGCCGACACTCGCAACAAGCACATTTCAAGCAGTCTTCGTGCCAGTAGTGATTAAGAGCCTTGAGAAGGAACCGGTCCTTTATAGGGCAACGACAGCCTCCGCATAATCGCTTGTTTGGGGGCTCTTTTTGAAAATCAATTTTTTCTGTGGCTAGAGAAAAATGATAATGATGATCAGGGAAACAACTCGACATTTTACCGTTAAACGAAAATGCCCTTGGCTGAGAGAGCGGAAAATCAAAAATATCACGTAATTATTACAGAGAATACTTCAGCGGAAATTTTGCGAGAGAAAACTACGCTTTTGCGAATTACTAGTCGCCAACTGGATGTGGCAGGAAATTGAAGAAATTTAGAACCTACAATCTTCTTAAACAATCGGGACGATTCATTAATCGTAGTACCATCCTGAACAAGAAGTCACTTAAATGTTGCTGCAACAACTACAGCCGAGCTATTTTCAGCCAGCGCGAAGTTCCTAAACGCGAACGCTAGCCGTAAATGTTTTGAAATAATCGAGACAAGACACACCAGCTTGAAGCCTTACAGCCATCTCTCTGGAGCCGATAGAGGGTAATACAGAAGCCATTGTTAGATATAAATCTTCCAAGTTTTTCCGTTATTGGCACTGTGTTTACCAGCGCTCTATACTAAGATCTGATAGCGCATAGCGGTATACCTAGAAAGGTCGCCCAATCGACCAAATATTTTCAAACAGCTCAAAGTACCCCAATAAATCGCTTACCCATAACACTTCTCAGAAATTCTCCGCTCGCTTGCGTCGACTGGGCTTAATAAGATTTCTGCGTCAAATCCAACACGGTCTCACGCGCATTTACTCTGCTGAGCTGTTCTGAAGCCAGGAAAGTGTCTAATACGATATAACATGATCAGAGATCACTATATATTCTTATTTCCTGCCCATTAGCTCGACTGTCAATTATTATGTTGCGTTAATCGAAATCCAACTAGAACTGGGTCGCTATCCTTTGTTCTCCAAGTGACAAGTTTATTATTTCATTTAGTGTTTTCCACGCTCCCAAATTCGCGTCAGTCGCCCGCGTTTTATATCATTTGATACGTTGAGGTTTCGAGTTCACTGTCATCCGGTGAAAATCTTTTATGGGGCGTTTACATATCAGGTAAACCCCAGTTGATATGATCTTCTCCGAACGATTCATCGCGTTCGCAGTTTAGCGACTTATTAAACGCAAATGACACTGTTGGTATAGGGAAAATTTACAATTGCTATGTGCAAATATTTTGACGAGTCCATCTCCTCTTTGTGCCGCTAATGTTTTTAACAGACATTCTAATGACAAATAGTTTGCTTAAGGAGCTAATTAACATCATTGTCGGAGAAGACTTGAACACAACAGCGACATTTCTGGTTTCTGTTAAACGACAGTTTTGTCCGCGAAAATATCACTCACGAGTCTTTCGCATGCCCTCAAAACCATGTATTTGCAATGAGTCTTTTCGGCACTGGGTTTTAAAACTTTGTGAAAAACCTATTTCAGTCGCGCTAAAATTAACAGATCAACACTGCGGAGTAAATTGAATTCTTTTGTTTACAGTGCGAGAAATTAATCACCTGACAGTTAAAATTTAAGTCAGTTGTAAGATGAATCAAATTGCGCAAAAAAATGTATATATCTATATAAATTCCTTTTCTCATTTTCTGCTATAACCCGATGCTGGAATTCTTGAAAGAAAATAAATATTCGTTCACATTAACATTGCATATAAAAAAATTACATAAAAATCATGGGTTAAAACGTGTCATTTTATTGCACCTTGCAGCTAATCAGAGATGGCTTTCTAGACTTGTTCATCTTTATTAACTAGAGGAGTAATAACAAAATATTCCAAAGTCAACCAAGAGGCGAGTCGAAGGGAGGTGTCTAAATTTTTCGTAAAAGCAAAACATTTGCCCCAGGCTATAAAAAACTTTTTGTTTTCGCTGCAGTTTTTGCATTTTCAGGGTTTTGTTTTCGTTTTTTTAACTTAGATCCGGGAGAGATTTAGTCTCCCTCGCAGCCGTTTTTTTTTTGGATGTCACGCAACGCTCTCCTTTTGGGGGAGCGTTGCGTGACATTCAAAAAAACGGCTGCGAGGGAGACTAGGAGAGATTTCGACGTTGTCGAAAGTGAAGCAGGACTGCGTTGGTTTTGCTCTACTCTGCTCTGTAATTGGTCCAAAAATCTCGCTCTACTTTCTCAACCAATCAGATACAAAGACTGCACGTGTTCTGAATGGCAAAGGTGTCTTCAGCTGAGAGTAAGTAAACGCAATTGTGACATTTTAGAAGGGTGCGTATTTTGAGATAATTTTACAAAAGCACTAAAGGACTTAATCCGTGTTTACATAGATAGCCCCATCTAAACACTCGGCAGTCTCTCCGCAGCCGTGATGTTTCGGTCACGCAACGCTCCCTCGCAGATACGGCCGTGTGGTGAGGGAGCGTTGGGAGACTAAACACTCGGGGGATTGGGAGAATTCTCGAAAGTTATGCGAAATCTCAACTGCGTCTCGGGTTTACTTCTTTCTGTCTCAAATTGACCGAATTGTCCCACTTGAACTTTCCTCGTGTAGAGATGAGGCCATGTACATGGAGGAAAAGTATTCTTTTGCTTTTAGAGTATCACGACGGCCTCACTTCCGATTTTATGCGCCTTAGACAGTTTTCTTTATTTGGAATTCTTATTTGCTCCTTGTCATACATATATCTAATTGCAGTGAGGTTGTCAGGAAAAAAGCAAAAGACTAAAAGGAAAATTAAAAGCCAGCTAAAAATCACTTACAATAAACCATTAGCATATAATTTTAATTTTTCAATATCGCTTGAAATTTCTAAACAACGTCTGACACTCTCAAGGAGTTTAAAATAATATCTTATTGAAAATTTCATGAAAATTATTGGGCTTCCGGGCAAATAGCCAAAAGGGTAGTTTTATATGCTAGCAGAAGCTTATAACCTTACAAGGGCATAAGCTTTTTTGCTTTTTCTTTATTTTTAGGACAACGTTGTCTCTATTAGGTGTAGATGCAAAAATATACGTGACTAAAAAAAACAAAATAAACACGACAAAGCAGAGTCTGAGATGACACAACTTTAGCATATCAGTTGTTTGGACACCAGAAAGGGGTATCTTTTATAGCTCAAATCTACCGATTGCTAATAGCATGTTGTACCACACAGCTGCAGTACTAAGAGGCAAGGTGAGTGGGTCATGAGCTAGGGTAGGCACAATTGGCTATTTCTTATGAAAGCCGCATTCTTGATTCTCATCCCCTTTTTAAGCTTGAAGGGGATTCCAACGTGCTAAATCATTCGTTCAGACGTAGGATAAACCAGAAACAGATTAGCCATCCTCCTTACGTTATAAGTTACGGTTGAGTGCAAAAAGCGAAAAATTGTCAGTTGTTTTCTTTCTCCGCCCTCCCCCCACCCCCCTCTCCCGAAAAACCGACTGCTTTCACAGTACAATCAAATAAAAAAGCAGTTGGGATAGATCTGGTACCCACTTTGCCATGGTGATCATGGACAATTGGAATTAATGACAGCAAAAGACGCAACATGCATGGAAGTCCATATTTATTTAGAATAGAACAGATTGTCAAGGATAATGGAAGTCTTGCTCTGGAGGGACATAGAATCGACCGTTCAGCTTTTACGCGTTGCCAGTCATAAATAATATCAATATCATGATTGCCTTTACATTAAAATATACAGTTGTCGAGAGCACATCAGCAACGCCACAGCAACGGTGGCAAGGGATTCATTCCATTTTAGGTTGTCTGCGCGCACTTTGCGCCCTTTGCCGAGTTGCTTTAGGGGACTTTGCGCTCTTTGCCGAGTTGCTTTAGGGGAATTTGCGCCCTTTGCCGAGTTGCTTTAGGGGACTTTGTGCTCTTTGCCGAGTTGTTTTAAGGGGAAGTCAACCATCTTCTGGGCACCTTTGGGACCGGACGTGTGCGTCCATTTTAGATTTCCATCTCCCAAAAGTAGAATATCGACTGAGTTTTTTCACTTGCAAACTAGCATTATTAACAGCATTTCCTTCAAAGCGTCACTTTGCGTTACAGGACAGTGTCATTCGAAGTAATCGAAATTGATAAAAAAGCGCGGTATTGAGATACTTTTTGTCACGCTATATCACGCCATGTCACGATCTAGCCTCCTTGCGAATCCATATCTGACTCTGAATCCGACTGCGCGTTGTTGCCATCATCTGACTCATCCATGAAGTCAGCGTTACTTGTTTCCAGTTCATGATCAGGAATGTTCATTAGTTTTTTATCTTTTCTCTTGGTTTTTTGTTCTTCTCGGTTCCAGTCTTTCATTTTGGCGCCCATCATGAAATCATCCCGTAGAATGCTCCATGACGACGTATCATCAGTATTGGTGAGGTCGATTCCCTGAAAAGCCAAAGTGAAAGTGGATCGTTACATTTTCAAACACATGCTGTCTAGCACTAAAAAAAAAGATGGCTAAATAGCATGGAAGTTAGAAACAACTCTGAAGTTCCACATGCACTCGTTTTCGAACCTTTTACGCTGCTAACGCCCCACTTGAAAGCAGATTAGCCTTCATACTATTTAACAATTATTCGAGGTGAATATCGTCGAATAATCCCCGAAACGAAGTCGAGGGGATTATTCGACAATAATCACCGAACCTGAGGCGAATAATTGTTTTAGTATAATTTCAAAGCTGAAGAACAGAGAAATTTCTAAAATCATAACATTGTAGTAACATTTATTAACATTTTATTTCAACATTTTATAAAAACCGCGTGGAGCGGTTTATATAGCGTCATATATGGAACCGCTCGACCAATCAGATTGCTGGAAACTCTTTGCTCAGCTCTGAAATTATACTAATTAACCTTGTCACTCCTAAGATCTAATCAGTAATTCTCCTTACTGTCTGCCATACAATTCTCATGGTGCTAGATCAGAAAATTTGGCATTTGATCAACTAGTACATTCCCCTAATTGATCTTTTTCTTTATTCTCATCACTTGTCTGCTTGATATTGAATTGATATTGTAAGGAGAAATTCTGTCTTGATCACTCATGGGGGTTGAAAAGTTAGGAAAATGAGACAACTATTACCGTTCCTTTCTGTTCTTTATGCTCTTGATTCCATCCCTTGTCAGAGCTACTTTTCAGCATGTCAAGAAAGGTAGATTTGGACATCGATTCCACTAATTTATAAAACAAATTGGACAACAACAAAAAATTAGCATAAATTTTTATGACACAACACTTTTAAAGAAGAGAGCCATGCCAAAAAGGCTGTACTCTACTGACATTAACGTCTTCACTTAACAAAACAGACCCAGAACAATCATTCTTTCCTGCTGAGGGTCTCACCTTTCATTTTCTTGGCTTCAGTAGGAGCTGAGTTTAGTTTATTGTCCATCTCCTTCTGATGTTTACTGACTGCATTGAACAGTTTGACAACTAAGACAAGATGGGGATCAAAAGTTTGGGAGAGCTTCAGATATGAGTCCTCAAAAATCAACAACATGTATGAAGCAGTTTACAATGAATGAATCTGAGATCAAATAAATTTTAAGCTAAGTTTGCTTGTTGTTGTTGTTGTTGTTTTTTTTTCCCTGCAAATTGCACTCAATTGAAACCATTATAAACTTCAACATGGCTGCTGGAAAGCTTTCGTGCCATATTAAGTTATCACTATTCTTTGTTTTTTGACAGATTGTTGAAAAGAAAGAAGAAATTTCAGACCCCTTCACATACCTTTGCATGTTAGAAAAATGCAAAAAATAACTTACTGTGAAACTCAGAAAAGTGTAAACTTAAACATCTGAAATATTTCTGAAATGTTACTGTGCAAGAGAAACAAACCACTGAGATACAAGCAAGCTTAACTGTTGGCAATGAAGCTCTTTAGTTTGTGTTTGTTTGGTTTTTTTTTTTTGGTACTCTCGCATGTCCTGACCTTCATTGTAAGAGCTTGTTGCACAATATATACTCCAGACACACTTCAGATTTTCTGATTTTGATGGTAAAACTAGACAAAATGGGCATCGAGAGCCTGTATCAAATTCTATGTGTATCTCATTTTCCTTCATCAAGATCACATTTTATATTTTCTTAGCAGCAAACCATTTTCCTACCATCTTTAAAAATCAACAGATGAGAAGATGAATGGATGGAAGGAATTAAAAATAATAATAATAATAAAAAGCATTGTATGGCAAATGAAAAACAAAGCAGAAGAGGAAGAAAGAGAGATAACTTCTAATAAAATTATGATACCAGAATAAATAACAAGAAAATCAGGCAACAATAAAGGTTACCTCCTCTTGTTGCAATTCTCATTAAGTTCTTTTCATAATCCAGTGTTGAGGCATCAGGTTTAATATGGTCTTTTTCAAGCATAGCATGACGTTCTTGACTTTTCAGCTTGTAAGATGAAAACAATAGTAACATCAGTGAAATAGTAAGTCAAAGTGACTTAAGCCTTGTGGGAAATAAGAATCAGTGGAAGATGAAATTTTAGCTCAATTTCAGACCTTGGAAAAACACCACTCTTTACCTTCTTGGAGGCTAATTCTTCTTTTCTCTCTGCTTTTCTCTTTTCAATTTTCTTGTATTTAAGTAACACAGGTGGCTAAAAAATGCAAAAGAAAGATAGGATCAAATAAAATTTCACAGTTATACCTTGAGAGTCTGACAATCCGGGTTATTGCAAATGAAAAACAATTCTGACACAGTATCTCACCAGTATATCCTTTGAGGATTATAACCAATTATAAAACTGTGTAATAACAATCAATTTTCATTGATGTCTAGGGGTTTTACAAGGATACTCAAATCCCATCGGACTATCAGTATTGCCCACGTCAACTCATGTTGAGTCATTTGAGATAATCAAAATTTAAAACATGAAAAACAAGTCACTTTGATAATAAATGATGGTGACATTGTTTCTTGGGCTTATGCTTTTGAAGCTTGGTAGTTGTCATATAATTCACCCAATGTTAACAGGGATTGTGAATGAAGTTTATCATTTATCAGATACCTTGTCCTCTGGTAGCTGATTTTCAAGGATTCTTGCCATAGCATCTGCCCATCCTTGATTTACGTCTTCCTCACCATCTCCACCTTATTAATTTTTGAAAATATTTTTTGCAATTTCATTCAATCAATCTTATACCAAAATGCGTTTAATCATGTTTTCCACATATTAATACAATCCAATGTTTCACAGGCGCAGAATTCCCACGATAATCGACATGAGGGATTTTTATGGCTTGAAAAAATTGCAGTAGAGATAGTTTCTCCAGTTAGCTTCGCTGGATAAATTGCTCTTCAGTCGGGGTCCTACAACCGCGTGATAAATATTTATTTCTACAGCATAATCTTTTGAAGCGGAGCTGTAACTCCGTAAATTAAAGTTTTCAAGTTGTGATAGTATGTTTGGGATCTAAAACAGATCATGAGGACTATCCACCTACAACAAATTCAAAATCTTATATTGTTGGCAAACGTCTTCCACCCCACCGTACAGTGCACCGTATCTGCAAATAATTTCCACACGCAGTCATGCTGAGACACGGCATGTTTATCATCACTATTATACAGAGTTAAAACCTTGATTCTTTCATACTTTGAACACATGCTAAAAAAATGTGGACATTGATAAAAAAAAAAAAATGCCCTTTCAAAGACTAACCTTCACCTTCCATTTTCTGATGAGCGTCTGAAATTTGTTCCTCGAGGTCTTCGGTCTCGTCCGCCATCTTAGATTGAAATGGGTCGGCTGCTCGAATATTGCAGGCTCAACTAGTTGCTGAGCAGCCAGGTCGATCCGTCTGCCAGGTCACGATCGGTCTTTATGTGATCGTGAATGTTTCTGATCTGTTTTGTTGAATGTTACAGACCTCCGTAAAACTAATTAATAGCTTTTGAGCAATCATTATCTACTATGCATTACTACCTTACTTCCTCGTTTGAGTCATGACAGAAATGAATTCCTCTCCAAACAGTTTTGAAAGATCAAGTTCCTCAAAATGTGTCGATATGGTAAGTGATAAAACCAAGTTTGAAAAACAATATCATGAGGATTATTTAATTTGAAGATTTTTTCAGTTTCTGCTTTGGCGAATTTTACATACCTGAGAAGATATTCAGTTTGTTTCGGGGGAAGATTGGCTTGGGCTAATTTGGTGGCAGCTTTTAATGATGTTTTTACAGACATTTTTATGATTCAGTGTTAAGATAATCTGGATAGTATTCTAATAATTTATTACGATTTCATGTTATAGATCAGTTTAAAAAATATATGCCATTTTGCCATGCATCTGTTCAGTAATGGATCATAGATGATGTCAAAATGCGGTAAGCGCAAAAAAGTGGCTCAGCTGAGTTTCTTACTTATGTTCTCACTTCATTTTGACATTTTCTGTGATCTGTTGCTGTACAGACCCACGGTAACATGGAATCTATTTGTTTTATGTGATAACAAAGCAAAATGTAGTTAATGGAGACATCATCCAAGCATCTGTCCTCTAATAGACCATAATTAAGAACCAATCAAAACCCACCTAGCATTCAATTTAAAATACACATAACCATGCATTATAACTGTAATCAGTATATCAAGTATTATGAAAATAGAAGATAGTGAAAAAAGAATGGTAAGGACAGACGATATTATGAACATGAAATAAGTCAAAGTTTTCTTGTGAATTTCTTTGAGAAAGCAGGGTTTGATATATTTTGTGTCTTTTTTTTGTCAGCTCAAACAGGCACTTCCCAAACTTATCCCATTTTTCAAGACATTCTGCATTTACTTCATACTATGGCTGCCAGAAGCAAAGAATCCTTCAATACTGGCGGCTGTAATAAAGATCTTACCCATCATAAGCCTGTGTGGTTTTGTCATCATGCAAGGACTGCACTTCCATGACTATAACAGCTGCATACTTCTTGGCCTTATCTTCTCCATGTTTGGTGACATATTTATTGTTTGGGAACATACCCATTTCCAATTTGGTGTCATCTCTTTTGGAATTGCCCATCTTTGCTATGCCTCAGCATTTGGTTTCAGACCATTTAATCCATTAGTTTTAATAGGCCTTTTGATCCTTACCCTAAACACTTATTCCTTGTACTTTCCAAACCTCAATGGCTCCTTCGTAGGAACAGTGGCTGGATATATGCTGATGATAACTGTTATGATCTGGAGAGCAATCACTGGTCTTCAGATTTCTTTCTGTAGCCAAGCCCGGCAATGGACCAAACTTTGTGCTTGTGTTGGAGCTATTTCATTTGGTTTTTCAGATTTTATTCTTGGTGTAAAC
>NC_142528.1:15031500-15054000 GCF_964205215.1 Stylophora pistillata | reverse complement strand
CTTCTTAAAATGCCAAAGCTACTGAAGAAGTGGTTTTTATTTAAAAGTAACTGTTATCAAATCGAGTAATTTTCGTTCTCATAATGGATGCTGTATAACTCCAAACTCCTGCCTAAAATACGAAGGCAAATTCGTTTCAACTTGTTATGAAATCCTCGTATTTGATTTACTAATTCTAAAAAATAAGGTAACAAGAACGGTTTTCTATAAGCGGAATTTAAATACAGTAAGAAACTTTGAACCCTTCATCAATGTTCAACGGCATCTCTATTCATAATTTTATATTTTAAATTTTCGTCAGTGTTTTTATGAAAATTGATTTTGTGTCACTTCAAGGTTGTTTTTTTCAAAAAACTGGACTTAGCTAATAAGGAAGTTTAATTTTGAAAGTGTAGTTTTGACAAGTTCCTCTCAAACTACACATCCTAGCAAAATTAACCAAGTATTGCGTGGGCAAGAAGGGGGCTGGGCAGGGGTGTACGTGCTGTTACGTAACACAAGGCCACTCAAGGTTACCAAGAATACAGTGTAATTGCGTCATCAAATTTTATAGGGATAATTGAGCATTAAATTGATTTTACAAATTTTTAGGGGACACATCTTGCTTCTTCATTGTATTTTTAGAGCTTAAGGTTTTTCAGTATATTGAGGTTTCAGAATGAATGTCTTACTGGAGAAAACTTGTATGTTGAATTTGAATGCCTGATATTGGATTCAACCAGGTGTTAGGGAACAAAGTATTGTTATCACTTTGCCAGGCACTGTGGTGCATTTTGCGGGCTAAAATGAAGATTTTGGCAGGCTAAATTACATCATTTTATTTTTACTTTCTCAGTGCCTTCGAGTGATAATCATAGTAATGCAGTTTATTGTCTTGGGCCATTCTCAGAGTCATTTTAACCCTTGCTAGTGGCTTCGGGTAAAATGACTCTGAATTGGGCCCAAAATATATCTATGCCAGTGAACATAAACTTTTTTTTTTAATACTACGTTTGTTGGAGGAGTTTTGAAATTGTGGCAAGGAGGGTGAGCCAGTGTTGTGAATTGAGGGGGATTATGCTCTTCCTATTATGCAAGTGAGAAAGATTCTTGTAGTCTTTGAAATTTATGATGCTAACATTTGATCTATGTGTACAAATTCAATTGATTTTGGCTATTTAATCAAAGGACCTTATCCCTCATAAAACTCAGTGTGAAATTTGTCTTTTTGTAGGTTAAAAGTGTTGGTCCCAAACTTGTTCCATTCCTAAAAACGGTCTGTGTTTACTTTGTGGCATGGGTTCCAGAGACAGAGAAACCAACAGTTTTTGCTGCTCTCCTGAAAATTCTTCCAATCCTGAGTCTTTGTATATTTGTCAGCCTGCAAGGAATCAGTCTTGAGAGGGAACACAACTACAGCAGGAGAATCCTCTTGGGTCTCATCTTCTCAGCCATTGGTGATGTTTTTCTTGTGTGGAAAAACGCATACTTCATTCATGGCATGGCTGCATTTGGTATTGCTCACATTTTGTATATTCGAGCCTTTGGGTTCCAACCAAGAAACCCCCTTGTAGGATTACTCTGTGTCTTGCCAGGTTTGTTAGTATACTACATACTGTACCCTGGACTTGATGGAAAGCTGGTTATTCCTGTCCTGATATATGGTTTCGTGGTCACTGGTATGATGTGGCGGGCTATAACTGGTGTCCAAAACCAAATTGAAGAGAATGGATTGTGTCGCTGGACAAAGATGAGCGCATGCTTTGGGGCTGCTTTGTTTTACCTCTCAGACAATATCATTGCCATCAACAAGTTTTGTTTTCCTGTCCCTTGGGCAAGAGCTTTGATCATGACAACTTATTATGCGGGTCAAATGGGCATTGCTGTGTCAGCTTTCAACCTTGAGGAGGAGTACAACCTTAGAATGAAAAGCTGTAAAAAGTTTGAGTAGTTCCATTGCAGAAATGTCAGTTATTCTTTGTTTTCTTCTGCTTATTTAAAATACCAGTGGTTATAAAAATATATCTTCTTTTTCCTCAAAGAGGGGTTTTCATCTTGATGTATTTTCATCAAAGATTTCTATTGACACAGAAAAGACAGTCTTTTTGGTTAGACTTTTTGAGAACCATGAAACTATGAGCCTATTAGATGAGACAATTAGAACATGTTAGACCAGCTTTGCTGTTTTTTTGTTTAGGGGGGATGATAATTTATTTTTTCTAAGAGTTTTAAATACAGGGAACAGTGGTATTTATAAACTTAATAAAATTACAAAATCATGGAATATAATTTTCTATTATTGTACATTTAATTACATCAATTTTGAAATGAGTGGTGATCCTTGTCATCCAACCGGCTCTCGCATGAGCAATTTCAGTCTCCATTTGTTCTGGCCAGTAAGAATGGTGCACCACAATTAATTAGAATTCAAAGGTGGTGTAAGGAATCAATCAAACAGAGAAAGAAGGAAAGACATAAAAGAGATTCAGTGGCAAAGTTTGTATTTTAAGGTAAAGCCAGAAATGGACAAATTTGACATCATAACCAACAATTGCAAGATCCTGCATTTGAGCTTGTCAATTAAACCATAATTTCAAAATGGATGGAACAAGGTAGCAATTCGACTTTGTGTCAATTTATTTTTCCCACGTTCATTCACTATTAAGAGGTTTCAACATTTAAGGCCAAAATGTGCTTCTTTCAGGCCAGTGTAGATCACTGAAATTGACCTTCTTCTACTCAAAAGCGAGAGAAGTGGTATTTTGAGGAAAAGTCTTTTTTGATTATTTTGATGATAATCCAGTGAACCATAAACACATTTGTATATTTGTCGTTTTCGGTATTTTTTCTACGGTAAGCAGTTTGTTTTACGAGATATAATGATGTAATTTGCAGTAAATGTTGTGGACTTGAATTTGATATTACTTTCACTTTATTTAATATTTAACACATATGCAATGCAAAAGTGCTATTGCTAGTGATGAACTTTTGGCTAAAAAAATGGATGTTAATTGAAACAAAACTAATTTCTATTTGTATTCTACTGCTTTAAAGATATTAATATAAGTTTCCTGTAAATCTAATATACAAGTGAAATATATATCTCCTGGCAGAAGCAAGGTGAACTACTCAGTGAAAATTTACATATAATATATAATTACTCTTAAGAATTGAAAAGAATGCAATGGACAAGACATTCATATTTTAGGGTGCTAAGCTCATTGTAAATTGTGCAAAGTATTGCTTTAAATAAAAAGGGAAATTATTTAAGATCTGAAATAGATTTGATTCCTGGCTTATAAGTGCTCTTTTAATTTACTTGATTCCATAATTAATGTAACTATGGAACCTGTAATGTGTCAATTCAAAGCTTCAACATCCCCCCAGGCACCCCCCCCGGCACCCCCCCCTTGGGCACTTGAACTTTTGAAGATTCAAATTCCTGCCCTGGTGCCAAAATTGTGCTCAAATACCCTGTCTAAGTGCTGGATTTCATAGTCAATCTTTTTGCAAAAGACAAGATTGGTGACCTTGACTTTCTTATAGACCTTTTCTTCTGAGCCATCTGCTCACAAAAGTGAACACTTTGCCCTTAAACACCTCCATTTTCAAAGATAAAACACTTGTAACCCACTCAAAAGACTTAGGAAGTCTAGTTGACATTCCCCACCCCACCCAGGCAAGATTCAAATCTCCCAACCTCTGTGAACAGACGAAAGTCAAATGCCTGAAGGGGAAGAGATATCCCAACTTCAAATAGATCAGTGCTTAATTTGATCTATTATTGTAAACTTGGGTACATTTGCATGGCAACAAGGAATCTATTTGTAAATACATAGTTTATGTTAGAAGTAAAAGTTTTATGGTTCTGAAGCGTACTTTTGTGGCATTTGCCTCAGTATTTGGAACATATTGGTGCATAAGCTTTAGAGCTGTTGATGCATCACTTTCTTTGTTTCCTTATCATCTTCTAGTTAAAAAAAGTTGTTTTGCTGGGGTAAAAAATAAACTGGCATATGTACAAGAGAAAAATTACGTTTATTGACGGCTTCCTCTACAGAAATATGTACACATTCTATCAGGAAGTTCTTAAACATCCGAGAGGGACCAAGTAACGGGAATACAATTATTAGATAAAAACAGCAGTCACTGAGAAAGTCGTGTATTGTAAATTACAGAATGTTCTGAAAATGTGGATGAATGTGTAAACCGCGCTATAGCTCCTAAAAAGGAAAAATTAACTATCAATGAACCCATCGTTTTCACGGACGCTCATTGGGCTGAACTTTTACAGGAGAGAATATGAAAAATTATTATAGCAAGGCAAAAAACTGCTTCCTGTTGTATAATTCTGTGTATCTCCTTTAATTCCACGTCACCCAGAAACTAACGCTGCGTTGGAAAATAGCTTTATGGTGTGTTGTTGGCTTATTCATCATCATCGGATTCAGATCTGTGGAGATGCAAAGAAATGCAATGTTAATACAGCGTTATCTCAAACTCTGACAAGAAATGTTTGGGATACATCCTTGTGGGAGGATCTCAGAAGCAAGATAGGCTCATCATCACCCACTGCATTCTCCCCCCCACAAACGAGTTTGACTCAAGCGGCCTTATGACTTAACTTCTGCACTGATTGAAGTTGAGAGGGACAGAGCTGAACAATGAAATGCTACGTCAGAGGGCATGCGGTCAAAAACGCGGGCTCGAGTGTCCTAGGCCTAAAATTTAGTGAAATTAGTGGAAAATAATAAGGGCTGACTTTTAAAACCAAGGAACTCTGTTTTCGTCGAAAGCATTTTCCTATTTCCAGAGGTTTTAAGGAGAAAATTAACTTTTGAAAATTTTTAGGGGGTGTAACAAGTATTTGGAGGTTGTTCTGTAAAAGAAAATTGAGCGGCAAGGAAAACGACGCCTCGGAGCCGCAGAATAGGAAATCAACCATGCGAACGACTCAAAATCCGTGTTTCCGCGGCAAAACCTAGCGCATGCGTAAAAGTTATTCAGCTCTGTCGTTGAGAGGTTCAGTGGGGAAATTTCAATAAGAACCTCACAAATGGAGTTACTTGGTTGCGGAACATTGTTTCATTCGGTGTCCTCAGGAGGTTTGCCACCGATTGAAATATATCACTTAGCTTATCAATAATTCCTTGTAGCTCTGCGATAAAACACCCGACTAGAATGCGGAAAAAACCTTGCTTTGACAAATAAATTTAGCATCTTTCTCTATCTTAAAAAAATCAACCGATTAACTCACGAGCTAAGTAGTTTCCTGCTTTTCTTCTTGGGTGTCTCTTGACTTGTGGATGGTCCTTCTTCGCCATCAGCTCTGTCGTCGTTGTCATCAATATAATCATCAAGATCATCATCAAGATCATCATCATCCTCGTCACTTGACAGTATTCGTTTCTTGCCAGAAGAAGGTTTCTCTGCTTCGCTACTTTCCCCTTTCTTTTCCTCGTCCACATTGTCTTCCTTGTCGCTTTTCTCGCTTTTCTCGCTTTTCTCTGCATCAGATTTGTCACTTAAGTCTTCATCACTTCTCCTGATAAAAGAAAAAAAAACAGAATTAGGTAAATTCCACTTATTCAGGTTTCATTTGCTTCTATCTTATTTATTACATTCCTCGCCTTTTTCCTCGAACGTCTTTATGATGTCTCCGCCAAATGTTTTCAGACTTAGCTAAGATTGTTCATTCTCACAATAGAGAGATTTAGCACCGCGTTTACGTGAAGCGGCAAACGTCAGCTTGCCCTTTCACCCCTCACGTAAAATAGCGTGAACTTTGCTGATTCAGCTTCGCGTGAACTCACGTCATGGCGAATTTAAAGGCACCCTTGTATGACCTACAAGGAATGGTTTTGGTGACCTTTTCCATGGTCATTAACTTTTACTCTGCCGATTTCAAAGATATACTTTTGTTCAAGGGTTTTGCGGCTTTCCGAGCTACCTAAATATAAGGAAAGACCGCAGATTGCCATATGCTGCTTAGAACGATCAGGTAGATTAAAGTGTCTAGCAGCTGGTTTTGATGCGTCCTTGTCACTCCTTTCTACGTCGCGAAGCTGTTCTCGGAATCGGTCACCTAGTCGTCTTCCTGTTTCGCCGATGTATATCTTTTTGCAATTAGTGCAAGTTAAGCAATAGATGACGTTGGCGGAGGTGCACGTGAAGTGATCAGTGACTTTAATGGATCGTTTGGGTCCTGATATTTTCTCAGCGTTGTGAATGGAAGGACAAGTTTTGTATCGCGCGCGAACGCATTTAAAGGTGCCGGGTTGGTCATTAGTTCGAAATGAACTTCTGACCAAAAAATTGCCTATGTTTTTGTTGCATTCGAATGAAATGAGTGGAGGTTGCGAAAAGATAGTACCAGCCTCTGGATCGTTTTGAAGGAATTTAAAGCTTTTAAGAAAAATGGATTTAACTGAGTGGTTGTGAGGGTGAAATGTGAGAGTGAATGGGATGCGGTCGGAATTTTCCTTCTGTGACGTTTGTATTGCTGGCTGTCGATCAATAAGTTGGGTGCGGTGGTAACCCGCTTGAACGACAGAAACAGGGTAATCACGCTTTTCGAAAAACTGGCACATTGACTCTGATTTGTGGAAAAAATCAGAGTCATCACTACATGAACGACGAAGTCTTAGAAACTGAGAAAAAGGAAATGGAATACTTGACATGAGATGGATGCGAAGATGAATACAACAAGTAACTATGTGAGTCTGTTGGTTTGTAATACACACAAGTGCATAAACCGTTGCCTTCAATTGAAACTTTGATGTCTAAAAAGGATACAGAATTGTTGGAAATTTCCCAAGTATATTCAGTTTAGATCCGGGTGAAAGGAATTGACCGCGGTTATGAATGGTGTTAGATCCTTTCTGATAGAGGAGGTAGCGCCGATACAGTCGTCAATGTAGCGACCTTAGAGTTCAGGTTTGGGGCCGTTGTATTGGCTGAAAAATTGGTGTTCGACAAAAACTACAAAAAGATTGGCATAGCTGGGTCCCATTTTGGTAACCATGGCTACGCCATTGGCTTGTTTGAAAAATTTGTCCCCGAATGAAAAACAATTGAGGGTGAGCACTAGTTCAGCTAAGCGAAGTAGTGTTTCAGATTTAGGTTCCTTAACAGTACGTTGATTAAAAAAATGTTTGAGTGCCAGAAGACCTTCGCCATTAGGGATGACATTAAAAAGAGATGTAATGTCCATAATGAAAAGAAGTTTGTCTTGGCCAAGGAAATTAAAGTTTCGAAAAATTTGAAGAGCGTGTTGGCTGTTTTTGATATACGATGGTAAAGTTCTGACGATGGGAGCCATAATTTTGTCTACATAGCCGGAAATAAGTTCGGTAAAGCAACTGCAAGCCGAGACAATGGGCTGACCTGGGTTGTTAGGTTTGTGAAAATTAGGTAAAAAGTAAATACAAGAAGCGAAACAGATTACTTTCACGTGGAAACGGCAAAGCGCGACCAGCAAACGTGAAAAAATGGTGGGAAAATAAGGTCACGAGGGCACTATTGCCGTTCACGTTTCCCGTAAACGCGGTGCTAAATCACTCTAATGTATTGATTGCATCGCTAAAATATGCCTTCCTCTGAATGCCGTTTGCTCACTGTTCATCACTTTTCGCGACTCAACCACAAAATCCTGACTTTTTAAATCCAGAATGAAAATTATAAATTTCATGACTTTCTCGCTCTTAAATGACCTTCAAGAACCCTGTTACAGGGCTCGACAGTAACTTTTCAACTTACTAGCCAAATGAATAGTCACACCTTAGATGTTAAAACAATTTCAGTTTGTTTACCAGCCAACCTGGCTAATGGAAATCGAGAAACACTAACCAAAACTGAATTTCTACTGGTCTGTGGCTAGTTGGCTACCGTTAGTGTCGAGACCCGCTACTAAACGCCCTTTTTTACAGCGCTCTAAGCTCGATTTTTCAAAAATTCGCCGTTGAGCGACCTTCAATTGTAAAATGGTCGCCATAAAAAAATTTAGTCGTCCCCCCTTCCCCCCTCGCCTAAAAAAAAAAAAAAAAAAAACAGAACGGGAGGACACTTCATGATACATTACACGATGAGCTAATGCGCCGAACGGCACGTTTTATCACTTAGGTTTGCTACTGTAAGAGAAAGAAAGGGAAGAGGCTGTCTAGTATCAAAAACGATTTACTTCAACATTACAAAGCTGCTGAGACCGTGCAACATTGCCAATTGCCCCTTCAAATCGATCGAATTTGCCATTTTTTTACACAGTCGAGTTTCTGAACGACGAGAGGGGAAAAGAGAAACGCAGGTGATGCCACCGCTTGTACTATTGATTAAATTCGTCCAATTGTTGATAATTTTTCAAGTAAGTTTCTCTTTAAATCTTTTGGTCGCCAATTGGCAACTTTCGCCAGAATTTTAGTCGCCAAATATCTTTTTCACTCGCCATGGCGACCAAACTGGTCGCAGCTTAGAGCGCTGTTTTATCAAGAATAGTCATCGAGGACCCGAACTTGTTTACAGACGTTCTTTCATGACGAGATTTAGCGTCACCATGAAACTTAACGCGAAAGGGACCACTAATCCTTGCTTACAAGAGTAGAGAATTTGAAAGGTATTATAATCAGTAATAACAGGTAACCAAGATTAGTTAGCAGATGGTGTAAACAGTAAATAATTCCTACTCGCACAACATGGCAAAAATTTAAACACAGTTGAAGCTTTATGTGACCAGCTTACTAGGGACTGCCTTTTCTCGTTCATCCCATCTCCCTCTCTTCAACGTGTGACGAGGTTTGCAACATACACTAACACAGAAGTTAAACTGGAGAGACGCTGCCTCAACAACTCACACAGAGCTAAAGTGGAATGACGCTCACACAGAGTTAAAGTGGAGTGACGCTCACACAGAGTTAAAGTGGAGTGACGCTCACACAGAGTTAAAGTGGAGTGACGCTCACACAGAGTTAAAGTGGTGAGACGCTGCCTCAACAACTCACACAGAGTTAAACTGGAGAGATGCTGCCTCAACAACTCACACAGAGTTAAAGAGGAGAAACGCTGCCTCAACAACTCAGACGGAGTTAAACTGGAGAGACGCTTCCTCAACAAATTACACAGAGTTAAACTAAAGAGACGCTGTCTCAATGACTTTGGTTGAAATTGCACTTTGTAAGGAACGCGGTATGACATTTTTAGCCAATAAATATTGATCGAAACAGACCAATCACGACCGACTTACGTCACTTGAGTCTTAAAGCCAATAACATCACGGCAAAACCAACCGAACATTTTACATGAACTGGAATAAGAACATTCTACTGACAACAATCATTCACTTGAATCTGATGATGACTTCCGCACAGGTTGTCGAAACGTCAGTCACCACCACCGACAACAGTCCTTCTCAGGACTACACTCACCCGGACGATCAGACTACACCTTCACAAATATTGAGTTATGTACTCACACATCGGCGATCTTCAATTTCTCTGTATCAGAATCAGACGAATCCTCAGATGATGACACGAATGCCTTCGACTTGATTTTCTGCCTTTGTTTCGATCCCAACCTTTCGTCACCAGATTTCGGTTCTTTCGGTGGTTTTCCTTTGGGCTTACGAGCTCTGTTAAAAGACAAATATAAATGTCATCTGATGGCCCAGTATAGGGCTTTACTTGAGTCATATGACCCAGCTTTGTCACGCAGTTAAGAGATCAGTCCCCACAAAGTCAAACTGTTTTCAGCACATGTAAACTGGAGTTGACTTCAAGAAACCCCTACATGACGATACAAACATCAAAGCATAAAAAAAGGTTACAAAGGCACATACAATGTACTGGAGTAATTGAGACGACTAAAGCAAGTTTATACAAACATTCTACCATGCTCTACCACGAACCTCTTTTTCTTGGGCGCATTTTCGTCTCCCTCTTCTTGAACTCGCTTTCTTCGCCTACAAAATGACTTATACATTTATTGATACAAGCCGGGAACAAGAAGAACAAAAGACACCTCAAAATAACTTTCAAACCAACCTTTTTTTCTCTTTTTTATCTTTCTTGACTTTTGATTTCTTCACCTCGTTTCCTTCCTCGTTCACATCAACACCATCGTCATCATCACTTTCTTCGTCGTTGCTGGCCACGAAATCGTCAGCCGTCTTTTTCTGCAAAAGACCAAAAGACGAAAACTAAAACGAGGAAAGGCTAACAAAGTAAACACGAATCAAATTAAAATCAAGGCCATGGGGCAAAGTAAAAAGTATACAGCTGGTACTTAAAACTGTTTGAGGACCATTTGGCAGCGTACTTTTATGCTTCATTTGATTTCTCTTCGAATGGAACAAAATCTCGCTCGTGGAAAATCAGTTAGCCTCTCAAAGTCAGCCCATGCAGTAGCAAAGTTCAAGTGATAGAAGTTAAATGGCATAAAATACGACAAAGAGTTCTGAGAGGGTTTTGTAATTGGCTAAGAACCGAACTGATAGATATCAGACCGTACAAGCTTTTCTCAAATAATAAATAGTCGTTCAAATTGGAAACCTAACACAAAGATGTCAAAAAGCGCTTTTAAGTATCAGTGTATTAGTTAACAATAGTTATCAACCAGAAACAAACTGTCATGAAAGCTGGCAATACTTGTGGTTGTTTTCAGCCAGAAACTAAATAACATCGGTAGTGCTCACTGGAAACGTTACGCAGCAAATGAACAAAGCTTTACCTTTCTTCCTCTTGAGGCCTTCTCCTTTGGAGCTTGTTCTTCTGGCACAAATACGAGCAAGTTTTTGGTCGCTTCTCGAAACTGCTGACGTTTTTCCAGGAGTTCTTTCTCCTGCTGCTCTCGCTGTTCCCTTCGAATTTTCTGTAGAGGACGCAAAGGCATAGAGCTTTTTGAGCAACAAACCACTCAACTTTCGACGCCTGACTCTTTGGACAATCCTGATTCTACCAGGATGCAAACAATTCTTGCGTGACGTTAACCAGGGGCGCCACAGTTAGAGTTTAGCGCCAACTTACTGTTCGAATTTTAAAATCCCTCCGCCGGTAATTTCGCTTGAGGAGACGGTTAGCATTTGGATCGCGCTTACATAATGCAGGATGCAGAATGAAGCGTTTTGGATTGAGTGTGGTAAACCACAACCGATGTAACCACAACGGCCGATAAGAAACCAAGATGAACCTGCCTAAGGCGCGAAAAACACACGTGACCAAGTCACGAATGGCTCAAATTTTGAACACGATTGGTTGAAAAAAATGGAGATAACTTTATAGACCACTGAAAGCCTAGCTAGGAAAAACAAATCCAAACCCAGATTACTTTCAACACTCGTTTCAAAATAGCTCTCCTGTAGTGCGGTAAATTGTTTTCAAAACAGAGGTTGGCCTACAGGGTATCCAAATCTTATTGAACTAAGCTATTGATCATACTTCCTCTTCTTCTTTCTTCTTCCTGATCAATTCTTTCTCTTCTTCCTGTCTTCGCCGTGTTTCCTGTTCTTCCTCGTCAACTTTTCGGGCGCGCGCCACATGGTACTGCGCCTGGCTCAGTAAATCACTGGTATGCCTGTGCCGAATAAATGACGCACTTTAAAGTTAGTTACATACTGGTATGCCTGTGGAAGCATGGAATTAGCTTTTTGCGTTCCTATACACATATTTTAGGAGTTTTAGCTGCACGATGAGTATTACTGTTCATCTCAGTAACTCTGAGGAATAAAACGCGACAGTGACCACAACGGACCAATCATGACCAGTCATAATTCCAATTCATTCCATAACGAAGACGAACAGTAAACACCCTAAATGTCGCGATCAATAATACCCTAAAGTGTTTCTATAAAATGAGACAAACGATTACAGTTTCGTTAATTTAAGACGCCTTTGTGTCTACTAGCGTATAACACAGCGTACACCTGTATTAAGAAAAGCCGTTTTAAACTGTTCTTCTTGTTCACAAGAACAACAATCTTTGCGTTCTTGTTTACATTGCTTATGGTAGATGGATAAAAATTGGCACATGCCACACGGGCAAATGGTGCTTTTCGCGCGCTCTGAATGGTCAGCTCCGAAGTGATTAGTAAGTTCTATTCATTTTTGGGCAGCCGAAGAGACTACCGCATATTGACAGAGCTAAAGTTTTTTTTTTGTTTCCTCTGTGGTGTGTACTGAAACAATTATTCACTTTGGTGTCAGTAAAAGTGGTGGAAACTAATCTCCACTGCGGTGAATAATTATTAATTATTTTCCTGTGACTTCAAAAGCTCTTCGTTAACCAAAGAAAAACCAACTTATTACCTGGACTCGGTCCCAGCCCAACTTAGGTCAAACTTCAGGCGATCTCCATGATGGCTTAACCACGTAAAATTTCTGAAACCAAAAAGACAAAACCACTCATATTTAGTGTCATTTCGTTCTCCTAAAAACGACATGGTTTACAACGGTAAATTGTTGTAAAAAGGGACGTAATCGAAAATTCACAACTAAAGATCAACACAGTTTTGGAAACACAACCAGAAGCCTCACTAATAATTTCGAATGGTTTCAGTTTCGGGTTTTCACAGTCATAACCCGAATACAAATATTTAATTCGTCCTCTGTCAGGGAAAGTGAAACTCTCTTTCAAAACTTTTCTGCACTAACTCTTTAATTCCTTCAGGGGACCAAGACAGAATTTCTCCACAAAACATCAACATAATATCAAGAAGACAAGTGATGAGAACAAAGAAAAATATCAATTAGGGGATCATTAGTTGATCCAATACCAAACTCTCCGAACTGTCATCATTAGATATGTATGGCAGACAGCAAGGGGAATAACTAATATTATTATCCAACTACACTCCTTAGAGTACAAATAACGCCATAGACGAGTACAAATATCACGCGGTATTTGTACTCCAGAGAACCGGTTAGACAGGTTTTCTCGCATCGTGCAAGCGAAGAATTGGATTGTAGTTACGAAAAAAAAGAAAATGGCGGACAATTTGAATCATATTTCCGACGACGAAGAGTCAGAATGGCTGGCAAATATAGATCCAAGTTTATTAGATGAATCGAACAAAGAAAAACAGTTAGACAACCAGGAAATTTCTTCATTTATTGAAGAAAATAGAAACAGCAACACGACAACGCGCCAATTCCGTTCCGCTTCGCATACTTCTGTCACGCACTCTCCAAAAATAAATATCCGCGAAATTCGCCCGCACTGAAATAACAATTTGGCGTGTTGGATAATAAATAACTTATTAGAAGTTTTGTTGTATAGTATCACCGAGTATTTTTATTCGTTATTTGTATTTTGACGGGCTCGTCAAAGTACGGCACAACTCATAAAAATACTCAGCGATACTACACAACAAAACGTCTAATAAGACATATACATCTTGTAGTGAAAGGGAAAAAAATTATTTACAATTGTCCGATCACGACCACTAACGATCACTGAGGTTCCTTTAACCGAGATACTTTCAGCTGTGTAAACAGTTCAGAGAAATACAATATGGATATTATTCCCTGGTAATTTCACAGGAAGCGCCAAGAACGACATTACATAATTTCACGGTGTGCCTCATTCGCAACAAAGATCACTTTGACTAAAAGAAGCTCTTCAATACCTCTGCGCCTGCTCCAGTTCTCTGACTGCACCGAGCACGACTTTAAGGGAACTCTTTTCGGCTTTCAAAATGGCTGTTGCTAGACGCTGTTGTACCAACGAAATGTTGAACAACAGAATAGTGTCATTAGGAGCCACGTGACGAGCCTATTGATAAACAAAGAAGATAAAGAAATTTGATCAAAGATGACAAGACAAAAACAAAACCAAATAACGAACCTCCCTAATAGGTTCAATTGGAGTAATCACACGAACCACCAGACTGTAGTGTTAGGAGTAGTCACACAGACCACCCAGGTTTCATCAGAATATGGTGTTAGGAGTAGTCACACAGACCACCCAGGTTTCATCAGAATATGGTGTTAGGAGTAGTCACACAGATCAAATAGGTTTCATCGGACTAAAGGTGTTAGGAGTCCTGCACACAGCAATCCACACTGTACAGTAAACAGTCAAGATTTAACTAGCCGCCCCAACTCCCTCGAATTCTACACCACCACATATACCGTGTATCACCTGTCTCTTTCTATTCTAGGTGGCTCTTGACACAAGTGACTTTTACATCATCTTTTTCAATAAATTACTTGGCTTTTCTATTCATAGCTTTTCTCTAAGATTGAATTGATCATTTTAGCTTAAGTCTTAATTATTAACAGTGATTTAAATAACCTGAGTGAATTACATGCAACGTACACGTGTAAATGTGTTAATGGTGCATGTTAAAAATCACTTACCGTAATTGAATATAAATACCAAGTGAAAGTACTAGTTCGTGTTTTTCGATAGACTGGTTACAAAAGAGAATTTTGTTTACAGACTAAAGATAAGTAGCGCAAGAAAAAAAAGTACCGAAACTATATGTAGCTTCAAACAAACGGATCTAAGCAAGTCTCCTATACAATTAATAAAGGTAGACCCATTTGTCTTGCGTATCGCGTGGTTCTAAGAGTAAAACAAAAAGTTTGCATGAAGGGAAACAGTAGACTGTCAGCAACAAAATAACGTACCTTGAGTAAAATCTGCTTGCATTCTTTTAGTTTTCCTGCTTTGAAGTAGGCACGAGCCAGGTACAACAACACCTCAACATTATGATGTTTGAAAAACTTCCGCAGACAATTTTCGTACTGTATACAACAGAACACAGAACATATTACCTCCTGACTAAAGTATATCCAAAGGAAGAAGTATTTTACTTTGCTTCCTTATTTTCCTGCACTCTACATCTACACCTGCTTTCAGATAAGTTTGCATGGAAAAAATCAAAAAGAAAATATGAAAAAAGAAAAAAGGAAAACGCAAATGTGGAAAAAGAAAAAAGCAATAAGCACGAAAGGAAAAAGAAAATAGGGTAAAGAAAAAAAGGCAAAGTAGGCATTGATCAGGCAAATCTCACTTTCTCTCTTAGATACTATCAATGTTTGAAAATCAGCCGAGGAAATAAGAAAGGAGAGGTGCCTCAGATATTTCAAATAAAGCCAATGTTTGAAAATCAGCCAAGGAAATAAGAAAGGAGAGGTGCCTCAGATATTTCAAATAATGTCAATTCGCAGCCTGGCACAGGCTGTTTGTTTCTTGTTTTCCCGACCTTAGGACAGGCCCCATGTTTCACGTTTCCCGTTCCTGGACTCAGAAGCAAGTTCTTGCCACGGTTGGCACAATTAACTCCAGGCGTTCTTTACAATCATTAATGAAATTTGTGAAAGCAATTTGAGTGCAATTCTCACCATCTGAATGGCAGCCACATACTGCTTTTGCTCAACATAAATATGCGCCAGGTTCAGCCACACATCGGGGATGTCGGCGGTTGCTTCACGAACCTGAAATGCATTTTGAAATCGTCATAAAATAAAGTTGCTCAACAGACAAACTGACAGACATACTTGTATTTGCTTGCACCTCTCACGCTTATAACAAAAAATAATAATTTTGAAATAAACAAGAGTCGTTGTAGTGCTTTTTACCTGCGAAAAGACATCCCGTGCTTCCCTCAGAAAGCTCTTGTGTGCCAGAATACAGCCTGAAAAACGAGTTAAACAAGTTAAGATTAGCGAAGAAATAAACACTGACGCTGTTCTCTATTGTCGCTATAAATTTATTTCAATATCTAATACAGATGTCATTGTAGATATAGGGAACTGGCAAATAACTCACCGATGCCGTTGGCTGCATACAGATTCCTAGCATCATTTCTCAACACCTGCTTGTAAAGAGCCAGTGCCCTGTCCTGATGTCTCTTTTCCTTGGCCTTATCGCGCGTGGGTGTGTGCAGAGTCTGAAGCCATACATTTCCGAGCGCCAACAACGAGTATGCATCATTTGCTGTGGATGGCTGTTTAAGAATACGCTCAAACTTCTTTTGACCAGGGCCCCATTCTTGCTTGGCCAGGTGAAGATTACCGATAAGGGACCAGGCGTCTGGGTGGTCCTGTAAGGTGCACATTGAAGCAATGGAAATGAATATATGAGTTTTTTTGGACAACTATTTTTGGTGTTACGTGCACAATGTGAAAAACGTTAAGTCTGAATATCAGTATGTCTGATGACACGTGTGCTTACCTGATTAATCTGGAGAGCCTCTTTGAACCAATCAGAAGCCTCGTAAATTTGACCTCTGTCACGTGCCATGCAACCTAACCTGAGATAACCTGCCAACAAAAAAAAAAGAGAACACAAATTGTTTTTTGGGCAACTTCCACGGCTCGACACTAACTTTTCAACTTACTAGCCATGTGGTGACAAATAAGATGTTACAACAATTTCAGTTTGTCTACTGACCAAACTGACTAAACTGACCGGTGCAAATCGAAAACCACTGGCCAAAACTGAATTTCTACTGGTCTGTGGCTAGTTGGTTGCCGTCAGTGTCGAACCCTGAACTTCGCAAACTACACTACTACTCAAATGTGATTGATGCTCCCTCAAAACTTAATCAACTTTCCTCGAATCTCGAAAACCTCGAGGATAGAGGCTCGAGTCGAGTCGTGTTCCGAGCCGTTCAAGTCGAGTTTCAAACCGGTCGAGACGGAAAAACAAAGGAATTTCGGCGATTAATTTTTTTTTTCTACACAACTTTAATTTGTACTCGTGTTACAACTTTGCACTCGTGTTACATGAAAAATGCACTTGATTTTAGCCAATCAGAAGCGCGTAATTTTCTCGTGTATATAATTACAGGGCTTTTTGAAATGCTCGAAGCCAATTCAAAATGAGCAAATTAAACCTTGAATATGAAATGTGAACAAAGAGCAAGAAAAGATAATATAGCAAAACCTGGTAAATGATTCAAGGATTTCAGGCCCCCTCTAAGGTTACAGTTAAGATACCAACGCTTCATTTTGATGTGAATTGCATCCTTTAACGAGAAACACTGGGGAAACATATTGCTCAACCATGATGGGAATATACTGCACTTTGTATTATTCTACGTCAGTTCTAAGATTTTGGTGTAACACATCTATTTTAAAACAATTGTCCCTCTTCCAGTAATTCTTTCAATTCTCAATGCCTACCTACTTAACAGTGTACAGATGTTGCAAGGAGAAGTAACATTCTGATCACTTTTCAGAGTTGAAGATTAAAATCACCAATCTACTTACAATCCACATAGTTAGGATGTTCCCTGAGGATGTTCTTGTACAGAGCCTCAGCTTTGTCAAACTCACACAAAGACTCGTGGAGGCGGGACAAGTTATACGTTGTTGTGACAGAGATCGCATTGTAGTAACTTTCATCAGCTTGGCTCTCTTGTTTGCATCGATCAAGAGATGACTCATAGAACCTCTGCAGAGACAAAGCTATTGAATTAGTGAACAGCTTAACAACTGCAGTGAGGGAGATGTGGTGGCTTATTTGGTTAGTAGATGGTCGTTGGATTGAGAGGTCAGGAGTTGAGTCCTTGGTTGGGTACTGTGTTGTCTTCTTGGACAAAACACCTAAATCCCACGATGCTTCTTTTCGCCCAGTAGTATAATTAGGAAACAAAACTGTGAAAAAAAATATTGTTGAATAGCTGAAGGGTGTCTGCAAAGGACCACCAACCGTCATTACTCCTTATCGCCCCTAGTTATGGAAAAGGGGATAAACCCTAACAGTGATGGCTCAATAGTCTTGGGTAAAGACTTGAACTTTTTTCACAGTTGCATAAAACTCTTAACTGCTAGGCCAGGAAATTCAAATTCACTGTGTTCCATACCTGCTTGTAGTTTCCTCGCGTTCTGTTTTGTATTTTCAAATAATGTCGCAGGTTCTGTGATTTTGTCTAACTTTATTGTACATAATAATTTTTATATACATGTGGCTGGTTTTAGACTAACATGCAGCCAAACTGGTACTGAGGCTAAAGCACGCCTGTGCGTCAGACAAGTTTTTTGCATTTCATGCCCATAATGTTTGTTCGGATTAGTAATTTGCAGTTGAGCCAAAAATCTCTTTGTCTAATCTTTCATATTGAGGTTAGTACTGAGAATAACTCAGCAAAATGTGTAGGATCTATAGAACAAGTAGCCTCCATTGCAGCCGTTGTTTCATGTCAATCTAATCCTGAAATACAATCTTCTGTGTTAAACTGACGACTACAGACTACAGAAAAAGTTTTCTTTCTTTTTTTTTTTTTTCGGAAAAAACATCAACAAGAAAATTTTAATTTGGGAAATCATTTACACTCGTCTTGTTTTGTCTGGATCTGTTGACAAAATCAGACGTGGATTGAAATTATATAACAACCAATTACCTAAAAAAATCATTAGCTTTTATAAAACGAGCAGATTAAAACTAACCTTTGCTTCATTCAAATTTCCCAGTCTAAAATGCAGTGCTCCAACATTGTTCAAAATCTCTGGAGGTACATCAGCTTTCACTTTTTCTTTGAGAAGCCGGGATGCTGTACCGTATGCTTGCAAGGCAGCCTAAAATCATTTAGTGGAAGTAATATCATTCTAACTTAAAAAATGGTCAAAATCTTTGGGTTCTAGGTAACAGATTAAAGTTGCACTCATCCTACAGCTGAGTTCAGGGCCTGATTCAATGCATGAAACCAAATGGTTGGGGTTTCCTGACAAAAATTCTGATCTAAACTTTTTCGGGAAAATATATGTAATTTGCAGCTGTTAATTTTTCCAGTATCCAAGTTCTATAATTACAGTATGAATATTCATGAAAAACTATAACACTTTGCTATTGCCAAGTCATAATTTCAAAGATACTCAACATGCAACTCTCTTGTTAACTGCTTAACTTAAAAGTTTGCAAGCTCAAGTGAGTAATTCTCTATTCTGGCTCCTTTACATTGCATTGTAAACAGTAAAGATTATTGTCCCCCAGCTACTAAGTTAAAGTTTTTTCATTGCCGATTTGCTGGATAATGTAGTGAAACTGTTGGGAAATCCCACATACATATATCAATCAACTCTACTGGTACATTACAGGAAACAGCAGAGCCCTTCCCATACACTGTTCTCTTTCAACTAACCTGCACATCTGTCTGCTCTAAGATTCCAGCCAATTCAATCCATGCTTCAACATCATCAGGATATTGTTCTGTTACTTTCTTGAGATGATTCTGTAAAGCATAAAGGAGATTATCATAATAATAAACAGCATTCCCATGTACAATGAAAATGCTCATCACAATATACTACTTGGTATACATGCAACTGAAATGAACTTGTAATTAAAACAAAAAACATTATCATGAAGCAAGATACTGTAACAGTAGAAATGGAAGGGCCATAATTACCGTAAATTTGTGGGTTTTATATTTTCTAGGTCATTAATGTTTTCAACACTTTAACTACCAAGATCTGATTGTTAATTCTCCCCTCTAACTGCTGCTCATTTCCTTGGAAAAAAGTTACAAGAATTTTTGGTTTTAGATCAAGATAACAATTTCAACCTGATCAATCTGAGTATTCTTGTCATCTGTTTGTTGGTTAACATATGGATATTATAGGGAGAAGTTAAATGTAAATCTCTTCTGGGAATTAAAGGGTTAAGTCCAAAGATCCAATCAGTAGTTCTCCCTAATGTTTGCCGTACAGGTCCTTGTAAATTAGACAAGGGAATTTGGTATTACTTTGACATGACATCCTCTAGCTGATTAGCTTGTCTATTCTCACAGCTGGTTTGCAAGGTAACATATTGGGATCACAGGGAGAAATTACAAGTGACTCTTTTGTGAGGGTTTAAGGCTTAAGTGTGTCATTTTAGGAAAGTTTCGTTTTTCATTCATTTGTAAACACACATGTATCAGAGGACTTACCTGTGTGAAAAAATAAACTACAAAAATATATGTACTGTTAAGATATAATATCATATGCAAAACAACTTCTACAGTACATTTGACAGTTGACAAATTAACAAAGTTATACTTGCCTTGGCTGTCTCTCTTTTCTCCAGATCTGTTGATGTGCTGTACAGAGAGCCCAGGATTTTAAGAGTCTCATAATTTCCTGGTGTGGCTTTAAGAACTTTCTCAAAACATTGTGCAGCCTGTAAGGTGAGTTACATTTTACAATATTTGTGTGAAAAGGAAGTGTCTAAAGGTCTAAGTAAGGCTTTTTCACCTCTTTTTGTTTATCAGCATAATCATCAATTCACTGGCGTCTTACCCCAGCAATGGCGACTGAGAAATATTTTAACATTTATTGTCTTTCATTTTGAACCTTTTTACTACATTTTTTACCTTCATGAGACAACAGGGTTTAATTTCTTAATCAGGAGAGATTGCATTCAAGGAAGACTTGAAAAAGTTTTTATAGGGAAATTTATTCCTGGATGTTTTTGAGTCATCATTGTGCCAAAAGCAAGAGTAGCTTAGGTTGATTAATTATCAATGATTTAATTATAGCCACAATAAATAGCATAGCTGTAAGCTGGTTCTATAAGTAGCACCTTTACAATGAGGTAATCAAATCTGCCACAAAAAATGAATTTTTCTGGCATTTGAAATGATCGCAAGGATGCAGTGGTATTTCAACATTCTGTGTTTAATCTGTTAATGTTGGCAAATAAAGACAACATTCTTTTATGTCTGCCCACACGCTCATACAGGTGTCCGCCCACACGCTCATACAGGTGTCTGCCCACACGCTCATACAGGTGTCTGCCCACATGCTCATACAGGTGTCCACCCACACGCTCATCCAGGTGTCCACTCACACGCTCATACAGGTGTCCACATGCATGGCTGACATGCTCTGCATCACAGTTTACATTTTAATTTACAGTATCTATTACAAGACAAGTCTATGACCAGACGCAAACTAGTCTTGATAGACAAACCATAGGTCCCATCTCCTGCAGGGTTAGGGGTAGGAGATGTTAATTTCCCATGCATGAGATTACTGTATAGTGGATGTCCTCCCCTGGGATGGGATGGGGTTGGGTTTCCAGGGTGTAGAAACCTAGTAGGCGACTCAGAGTCCTATTGTTTCTACACCTACCTTATGGTAAATCTCTAAATAAAAATAAAAATAGAAAACGTCTTGAAAGACACATCTCATTTCTCTCAAGAACCGCCTTGTTTCTCTCGAGACACTTCTCATTTCATACATATACCAAGAAATAAAAAACATACTACTAAAAACAGTAAAACATACATGTATATTAAATAACACATCACTGGTTGCTTTTTTTTTTTTAGCAAGTGATCCCAAGGACCAGTTTATTCACAAAAAAATTTGTTTAGTTTCAGTGGCAACTCACATTGTTCATGTCTCCTCTGGCAATATACATTTGTCCAAGACCAAAATGAGGTAGAATAAAGTTCGGTGAAGCAAATTGTGTAGCCTGGTAGTAGAACTGGAATGCCTGGTCATAGTCATTCTATAATAAAAGCACACATACAAATATAGTTAAGAGTTCGAACTAATTTTGAAAATAATTTAATTTCCTGAGGCTAGCATGGTCAAAATCTGATCTAGAGACTGTGTGAGTTTGTTTTAATAAACGAATACTCTTACTGCTTCCTGTGATATTTCATACAAACAAATTAAAAAACAGCAAAGATGGAGTAATTCAACATTCAAAAGGTAATGATGGCCAAATTGATGAAGAAGATGATAATGCACTGCAAATGAACAATAGTCTGGAGTCTTTGGAGAGGAGGGTGGCAAAATCTGACATTCTACTAAACAAGCCTCACTTTTTTTTAACTCATGTTATTAACATACTGAATAATCTTACATCTCTGTCACAACAAGTAAAACCTTGGCCTTGTTTAAGCACTCAGGAACTAACAGAGAACAGTAAAATGGACTATTTGAACAACTGGGCAGAATTTTTCAAGCCTTGAGATCTCCACTTAACAACTCATTTAAAGCATCAATAAATGATATGTACATATACAGTGAAGGAACAAATTTAATTCCTATGTAGGTAACCAGATCTGATAAGCCTACAGGATTATACCTTTATCAAGACCAAAGTTACCCAGCCATCAAGCACATGTACACTGCAACCAAGTCAACAAAAATTGGAAAGGAGAGTGTTAATTATTCAAGCAAGCATCATTATACCTGAACATGAAAGACTCTTGCTCTTTGATAGCAACTCTCTGCCTGCATAGCTTCAACCTCTGTTCCATGAAAAGCATGTAAAGCTAAGTGCTGAACCTTATTGTATTCCTGCAGGAAAGAAAAAAAAAAAACAAGAGATGCAATTTTAAAAGGTGATCATATCTGTAGTAATGGTCAGCATTTAGAACCCCTGAGGAAATGTACTTCTGGTGGACTCATGTTAATTAACAAAAAAAAAAAGATAAGCTTGGGCAGCTATGAAAGCCAGGCTCATGGGTTAATCTGGTGGAAAGGTTGTTGGGTAACCTGCTTGAAGTACAGTATACCCACCCAGGGGGAGTGTCTATGGTATCCAACAATCTGAATGACTACATGAAAGTAAAATCCAAGGAATAACCTT
>NC_142528.1:15016500-15024000 GCF_964205215.1 Stylophora pistillata | reverse complement strand
GGCATCAACAACAACCTCAGAACAACTCGTCGATATCAAAGATGTAGCCTTCGTAGAAATTGATGTAACCACGGGTTATTACTTTCTTTGGGACCTTTACATCTTTCTCGAGCCATTTCTCGACAAGTTTAATCAAAATAAGGAATATTCTTAAGAGATTTCGACCACGTAACAGAAGCTACTCTCTCAGCCATAGTGAATTGTATAGAAATATGCCAAACACGCGAAACACAATGCCTGTCCAGCCTCGATTTGGTACGGCACGGAATCCAAAACAGTGCTGCGTGATAAGGGTGTATAGATACTGTGCACTGGGAAAAAAGACAAAACAGATGTCTTTAACAATGACTGTCCATAATACCTGGACAGTTTGGATTTGTTCTCAAAGCTTTCTTGTAATAGGCTAAAGAGCCCTTGTAATCCCTTTTGTTAAAAGAGATGCAGGCTTTTCCTGTCGCAGTAAAAAAAAGACATTAAAATTAATACCTGTACATTTGCACTTTGCAGGATGCAGGCCCTTGAATCTCATCATTCATGTATTTGTACCATTATTTCAGTAAAATTGAAGAACAGCTCCCCAAAATATATGTCGGCCGACTGTCAGCGAACAAAACACAGAAAACACAACAAAAACAAACAGAAACACAACAAAATCACAGGCTTGTGCAATTTTGTGAGTCTTTCAAAAAATTTACTCATATTGCTAAATCTAAGTAATGGAACAAAATGTGTCAATCAGATAATACACATCAAGTTCACATAAATGACGTTCGATATCGCCAATAATGCCTCACACTTGAAATTTACCTCTATCACGTGGTGTTCGTCAAAATTCATTTCGAGGTAATTGTGAAAGTTCAAACTTACCAAGATGACAGTCTATTTACTCGTGTCTGAATTTGTTTTCATTGTGTTTTCTGTGTTTCGTTCGCCAACAGTCGGCTGACAGTCGGCCAAAAGATATTTTGGGGAGCTGTTCTTCAATTTTACCATTATTTCAAAGTAAAATCTTAACCAAATTTGACCCCTGAGATTGACTAGCATCTAATTTCACCTCACAATATCAGCCCTGAATCAAACATTTAGGTCTTGAGAATAAAGGAAATGATTACCAAATAAAGAAGCTCTTGATTCTTAAACAAATTTGTACACTGATGTTAGGGTATACAGGGTAAACAAAAAGTAAAAAACCTTAAAGGAAACATACAAATACCAGCTTCCTGTACTTACCAAGTAAAGCTGGGATATTGTTTCCAGACTGTTGATTAAAAAAAAAAAAAAGAAAAAGGTCTCTTAGATAAGTACAGTTGCATTTCTTTTTGAAAGTCTATCAATTATCAATTTTTGAAAAGATTTTATGAAGATTCACCCTTCAGAGAGTCACTGTTTGCCAATAAATATATTAAAACATGTTTCCCACTTAACTGATATTACATTTGGCTCTCTATCATGAACAATTTCAATTTTCATACCTGTGCCAACACAAAATTAAATTGTGCATCAGCTTGTTCCATCTTATCTCCTTCAAGGAGACAAAAGTATGCTCTACCAAGTAAGTGATTCTGAAAAAATAATCATGGATTTAAATCAATTTAGGTATGAAGAATGAACTATTCAACAAAGAGATTCCATGTTGCAGTGCATCTGTTCAGATCACATATGATGGCAAAATGTGGTAACAACAAAAAAGTGGCAAAGGAGGTGCAGCTGAGTGTGTCCATGGCTTAACACTGACTTTTCATCTAACTAGCCAAGTAGCTAGTGACATCTTAGATATTATGAAAATTTCAGTTGTTTTCTGACCACATGTTGACATCTTCTGTGATCTATCACTGTACAGACCAATGGCGACATGGAATCTATTTGTTTAATGCAATGAAAAAGCAAAATACTGTTTATGGTGACATCATCTAAATGTTGTACACTACTGTTCTCTAATAGATATCTAGTAAGAACCAGTCAAGATGTGTGTAGAAAGATGTCTTATTAGACATTTTGATGTGTAGTATCGCTGAGTATTTTTACAAGTTGTACTATATTTTAATGAACCTTAAGGGCAAATAAATACAAATAATGAGTAAAAACATACTCAGTGACATGACACACCAACACATCTTTATAAGTTATTTATCAACCAACATGCCAAATTGTTGTTTCAGTGTAGACAAATTTTGTGGATATTTATTTATGGGAGATGCGTGATAGAAGTATACAGGTATAAGGAAGTATACAGAAGGGAATTGGCACATTGTTGTGTTGCTGTTTCTATTTTCTTCAATAAATGATGAAATTTCATTGTCATCTAACTGCTTTTCTGCTGTCATCTAACTGCTTTTATGCTTTTCTGCATATTTAGTTGGATAATTCAGCTTATTGAGCAATATCAATTGTCTTATGATGTAGAGAGAGAGGAGGAAGGGGAGGGAAGGGGGAGAAGGGAGGTGGGGAGGGGGAGGAGGGGAAGGGGAGGGGGAGGGGGAGGAGGGGAAGGGGAGGGGGAGGGGGAGGAGGGGAAGAGGAGGGGAAGGGGAGGGGAAGGGGGAGGAGGGGAAGGGGAGAAGGGAGGAGGAGGAGGGGAAGGGAAGGGGGAGGGAGAGGAGGGAAGGGGGAGGGGTAGAGTTTTAAAATGGACAAAGATCATATTTCACACAAGCATAAATTTTGTGCAGAACAATGAGGACATCTCAACAACTTTTGATCAAGATTGATAAAAGATTTTGTCATTGGTAAGAGGGTGAAAGAATTAAGTACAACTATGTCCATGGTGAAGGACTACTTCAGGTTAAAATGATTTTTTATTGGTTAGAATTGCAATTTCCTTTGTGACAATTATTTTGGGACCAATGGAAAATGCAAATCCTGTAGTCTAAAATCATTTTTACCAGAACATCTCTTACTATTATGCATTATTTAGGATTAATTTTCACAGCAAATTTTCAATTTTTTGCCACACTTACAAGTACTTACCTGGTCATACATGATGATTTTGTCTGCTGTTGAATACAATGATGTTGCCTAAATGGGAAGAAATAATTATGAGTAATTATTACTCATCTTTTGAGTTAATTCTATTCTAGGAATTATTGATAAAATATTGTATTGACTGTATTGTACTGTAATGTAAGTCAAGGAAAAGTTTGGATGCATTTCTCTTTAGAAATAACCAAATATGTGATTCAAAACAGAATAAGAACAAATCAAACAGCTGAGGCAAGTGTACCAGACCAGGGCTAACTTGAATAAGGAGGTAAGTGGGAGTAACAAGGTAATTTGGGTTTTATTCACTGAGTTGATGAAGTAAATGCTGATAATATTTTGATAATGTATTAGTAATGTAAAGTTTCAACTGAGTGGATAAATATAAATTGGCCACCATAATGTACATTGGCCAGCATTCACTCTGATGGAGGGCTGACGCTTGAATGTCAGCTTTGAAACTTAACCAATTTACATTATCAACTCAGTTAATAAAACCAAAATTACAGGGCTAACTTGGTTAAGCTGCTGTGACACATTCTGAACAAGGTTATGACATATAAGGAGGAGACTGGAAAAGAGTGACTGAGGGATACCAGTCTGGGTTCAATGTGACAGAAGAGGGAAAAGTGGGAAATACAAGTAAAATATAATATAGAACTCTGGCTATACCATGTAAAAGGGCTTAGCAAAATGTAAAAAAATTCTAATGACAATACTTTTTAATATTTTTCATAATTTCAGGTTGTAATTTCCAATGATCCATAATCTGGTTGTGGTAAATGAAGAAACAGACTTGAGAAGACGCAATGGTTGATAAGAAATTCAGGTAAAAAGAAAACAGTTAAAAATGCGCATAACTTTATCCTTTTACTTTATTTGATCCATTTAAAGTACCTTGGTAAATAGTTCCTTTTTAGATTCCTTGTTTCTCTCTTTTCTTGCTTGTTGAACGTAGAATGCTGCAAGTGTATCCAGGCAGACCATCTGTCCCTTCTCATTATCACGATAGTTTCTATTGGCATCTAAAATATGAAATTTTCAACACTGATCTACAAGTTTCTCCTTACTTCTTATCATTTGTATGTTGCATTTACTAACTGAGTTGGAGGTATGTAAATATATCTTATTAACCAAGTGCAAGGGCTGTACTAGGAGAATTTTGGCCTGAGGTCTTGAGAGTACAGACCAAACACAGCAAGATCCATACAAAAAAGACCAAGGGCCGATATTCTTCCAGTACGGTCCCGAGCAAGCTTGGTTAATAAGAGATTTATTATACGACTGAAGTTCAAAGGGACACAAGTGCGGTATCATTGGGGACCATTCGGGACAGTGCCCACTCCAATACTTAGAGAATATTGGACCGGCAATAGAGCATTTTGATTGGTTGATTTTAGTTATTGGCCCTCTGACTGCCCAAGTAGTGTAATAATGTAAATTACGGACCGCTCAAATATTTGACCCAAGTGCAGTGCTTTCAGTAAGATTTGAAATAGGTAGCCACCTTGGTACAACACCCGCCGGAGAGTGACTTGATTGTGACTTAGCATGATAACTGCGACTTAGCATGGTGAAATATACCTGGTGACTCACAACAGGATACCTGCCGGAGCTCCAGCGGGTGCTGGGTCTAATTGAAAGCACTGCAAGTGCAAAGAATGCAAACCATACATCTAAACAGAAAAAAACCAGGTTCCATAACTTACAGTATGGACTGAGAAAATGAGGTCAGTGAGATAATTTTTATATTATATCTATAACATATGGAGGGGAAATATTTCAATTGAAACAAACTTTTGAAATTAGCAGGCTTTACAGTGAAATATGGCCCACCAAATCCACCAATCATCAAACACATACTTTCTGAGATAATGATAATAAAAAGGAGTACTCTACTTGTAATAAATTTGTTAAAAGTAATTAAAAAATTAATATAAATTGTGCATGCAGAGCATGCATAAGGGACAAAAATATGTTCATCAAGGCTGTGCTGTAAGGAAAATTGAAGGGAGCCCAGTGTTCTGAAACTGTGTAATCCAAGGTGCCCAGCATATGCTTTGTAGGAAAAAACTAAAATTCCTGAGCTGCCCAAGAGCAAAAGTAAGGCACCAGAGACCACCGGGTGCTGCTAGACCACAGCCTTGGTTGATAAATGCAATATTTATACAAGTCATGTAGAAAGTAATGATGACCATCAGTTACAAAGCATGAGTGCCCCTGTGAGAACAACTTGAAAGACTCATCTCTTCACCGAGGAATGTTCATCATTTCTGAGACAAGAGCCATGATGGCATACTGCGATAATCAGACTGTGACAGGTAAATGTAATTGATCCAAGTGAAGATGATACTTTTGGTCTTTTTTAATCAAACACATACCTGTTCTTGATGCTTCCAGAAGTTTGACAAAGTCATCAGTTTTTCCTTGCTTGTAGTACTGAAGCTGATGGTACAAAAAGGCATGAAGTAAAAACAACTTACAATCTATAATTATTTGTGAACGTTTGTAAAGGACAGATTGATCAACGAGTAGAACTTAAAATCCCCTTTTCCAGTTATGTGCGACTTACTGGAATCATACATTGTATGATCCATTAGGTAGTACTCTCGTCTGAAAACCGTTACGCTTGCCAACACGTGGGTACGTATGTTGTTATTTACATTAATGCCATTTACTCATAGTCAACAATGCAAAATGGTTGCAGAAAGCACAGCAAATGCGCGATGATAAGTTAACTGAATTGATCACGACTTGGTAAAAACGTTGCGAATCTGAAATCGATTTCACCTTTCCCTTCGACCATCTTATCGTCTGTTATTGCCAATGACAAACAAACAATTTAATTCGATGCAAAAAACCTACTAATCATGCACAACAGTCGCTATCGTATGCATACGTGTAAATAAAATTAGTTCGTAGGGCCGGACCGATTCCTCTAAAGCTGGAAGCATAGTCAGAGAAACAAATTTTTAGGCAAGGGTAGCAAAGGAGAAGCCTTGAACCATTCCGAAAGACCGCGGCGGCTCCAACAGACTTCTAAATAAATGGTTTAATTTAGCTTACCGCCAGCGTGATCCAAATGTGGAGTTGTGCATTTTCCTGTCGCAGAATACTAAGCACCTCATCGCCTTCAGGCAGTTGGTCAAACTGTAGCTCTATTACCTTAGAAACAGAAACACAACTTAAGCTACTCGTTGAAAGTTTTGTGAAGGAATCAAGTATATTCTACCTCGTCTTCTTCTGTATCTCTTAGCGGAATCTCAATAGAAGTCGCCATCTTGGAAGGAGAAAGGTTAGTTATATTCTATGTAACATACACAAAATGTCCTTTTTCTGAAATGCCTACCAAGCTCTCTCTGAAAATTTCTCTCAAAAGGCAACACCGAAGTGTTCTAATAGTGATAATAATAATTTGATATTTATATTGCGCAAATTAACATGTGGATATGATCAAATGTGCATCACAACACTTTCGGGGGACTTTGGCCGAACTGCATCACCAGTTTACAAACAATCGAAGGAAACTTATTTGAAGATGCCCCCTCCTCCCCAATTCCCAGTAAACAGGCCAGACCACATCACAGTAATCTCGTGAGTGGGTTCTTTAACGTCCCCTGTCTAACCAAATTAACTAATTAATGAATAGATGCAGGAGACGGGACCTACGGTTTATTCGTCCTTATCCGAGAAGACTAGAATGTCTATCCATTTCTTGATATTATAGAAAGGCAGCGCATTCTCCTCAGTTATTTTGAGACCTTGAGTGTTGGTCCTGCCGGGGCTCGAACCATTGACCTCGACCTCCCGCACAACAGTCCAGCGCTCTAACCAATTGAGCGAACCGGGAGGCGGTTAGCTCAATTGGTATGGCACGTAAAAACTTTATGTTGTGTCGCTAATAGCTGTTTTCATATTTCATTTTGACAAAATTGAATAGACATCGTTCAGACAATCAATCAATCATAATCTTTATTTAGGCCTTGTTTACAAGCAAGGAGGGTACCCTTGTGCTAGGGTTAACCTAGCAGGCGGGTCAAAGATAGCCCGGGTAGCAAAATTTCACAGATAGGGTTACCCTACCACCCGGGACAACTTACCTATGTTTGGTAACCGCACGCATTGTTATCAATGTTCAAAGGCTCTGGAAACAAGTAAAAAGTTGTCCCGGGTAGGCGAGTTATCCCCAGCAGAGCGTTTAAGGGGTAGCTAGGGTTACCCTAGCGCTCCGCTAGGGTTACCCTAGTGCTAGGGTAACCCTTGCTGCCTTGTAAACACGTCGATGAAAAAAAGAAGAAATGTGGGAGCGTTAGGGTAACCCTCCTGCCAGGGTAACCCTAGCACTAGGGTTACCCTACCTGCTTGTAAACAGGGCCTAAGGCCCCTACCTGTTTACAAGCAGGTAGGGTAACCCTAGTGCTAGGGTTACCCTGGCAGGAGGGTTACCCTAACGCTCCCACATTTCTTCTTTTTTCAACGACGTGTTTACAAGGCAGCTAGGGTTACCCTAGCACAAGGGTAACC